>NW_027463907.1:0-96899 GCF_050947455.1 Rhinoderma darwinii
TGCCAGCCGCGAAAGCGAAAATAACCAAGATCGAGCGTCTAGAATTTACTTGTCAATAGCTCGCCTGGGAAACATCCAGAGAAGTCAAAGACAGTGCTTCCATACTAATTGCCAGGCGCTGAGACGAATGCCGCCAAGATCGAGCGTCTAGGACTTACGGTTCAAGAATTAGCCTCAGAAACATGGTTCTGAATATGCTGCCAATAGCTCGCCTGGGAAACATGCAGAGAAGTCCAAGATAGTGTTTTTTAGACTTGCTGCCACGAGCTGAAACGAATGCAGCCAAGAGCGAGCGTCTGTGACTTACGGTTCAAGAGTTATTCACAGAAACATGGTTCTGAACATGCTGCCAATAGCTCGCCTGGGAAACATGCAGAGAAGTCCAAGATAGTGTTTTTTAGACTGGCTGCCACGAGCTGAAACGAATGCAGCCAAGAGCGAGCGTCTGTGACTTACAGTTCAAGAGTTATTCACAGAAACATGGTTCTGAACATGCTGCCAATAGCTCGCCTGGGAAACATGCAGAGAAGTCCAAGATAGTGTTTTTTAGACTGGCTGCCACGAGCTGAAACGAATGCAACCAAGAGCGAGCGTCTGTGACTTACGGTTCAAGAGTTATTCACAGAAACATGGTTCTGAACTTTACTGCCAGCCGCGAAAGCGAAAATAACCAAGATCGAGCGTCTAGGATTTGCTTGTCAATAACTCGCCTGGGAAACATCCAGAGAAGTCAAAGGCAGTGCTTCTATACTAATTGCCAGGCTCTGAGACGAATGCCGCCAAGATCGAGCGTCTAGGACTTACGGTTCAAGAATTAGCCTCAGAAACATGGTTCTGAACATGCTGCCAATAGCTCGCCTGGGAAACATGCAGAGAAGTCCAAGATAGTGTTTTTTTAGACTGGCTGCCACGAGCTGAAACGAATGCAGCCAAGAGCGAGCGTCTGTGACTTACGGTTCAAGAGTTATTCACAGAAACATGGTTCTGAACATGCTGCCAATAGCTCGCCTGGGAAACATGCAGAGAAGTCCAAGATAGTGTTTTTTAGACTGGCTGCCACGAGCTGAAACGAATGCAGCCAAGAGCGAGCGTCTGTGACTTACGGTTCAAGAGTTATTCACAGAAACATGGTTCTCAACATGCTGCCAATAGCTCGCCTGGAAACATGCAGAGAAGTCCAAGATAGTGTTTTTTAGACTGGCTGCCACGAGCTGAAACGAATGCAAACCAAGAGCGAGCGTCTGTGACTTACGGTTTCAAGAGTTATTCACAGAAACATGGTTCTCAACATGCTGCCAATAGCTCGCCTGGGAAACATGCAGAGAAGTCCAAGATAGTGTTTTTTAGACTGGCTGCCACGAGCTGAAACGAATGCAACCAAGAGCGAGCGTCTGTGACTTACGGTTCAAGAGTTATTCACAGAAACATGGTTCTGAACTTTACTGCCAGCCGCGAAAGCGAAAATAACCAAGATCGAACGTCTAGGATTTACTTGTCAATAACTCGCCTGGGAAACATCCAGAGAAGTCAAAGACAGTGCTTCTATACTAATTGCCAGGCGCTGAGACGAATGCCGCCAAGATCGAGCGTCTAGGACTTACGGTTCAAGAATTAGCCTCAGAAACATGGTTCTGAACATGCTGCCAATAGCTCGGCTGGGAAACATGCAGAGAAGTCCAAGATAGTGTTTTTTTAGACTGGCTGCCATGAGCTGAAACGAATGCAGCCAAGAGCGAGCGTCTGTGACTTACGGTTCAAGAGTTATTCACAGAAACATGGTTCTGAACATGCTGCCAATAGCTCGCCTGGGAAACATGCAGAGAAGTCCAAGATAGTGTTTTATAGACTGGCTGCCACGAGCTGAAACGAATGCAGCCAAGAGCGAGCGTCTGTGACTTACGGTTCAAGAGTTATTCACAGAAACATGGTTCTGAACATGCTGCCAATAGCTCGCCTGGGAAACATGCAGAGAAGTCCAAGATAGTGTTTTTTAGACTGGCTGCCACGAGCTGAAACGAATGCAGCCAAGAGCGAGCGTCTGTGACTTACGGTTCAAGAGTTATTCACAGAAACGTGGTTCTGAACTTTACTGCCAGCCGCGAAAGCGAAAATAACCAAAATCGAGCGTCTAGGATTTACTTGTCAATAACTCGCCTGGGAAACATCCAGAGAAGTCAAAGACAGTGCTTCTATACTAATTGCCAGGCGCTGAGACGAATGCCGCCAAGATCGAGCGTCTAGGACTTACGGTTCAAGAATTAGCCTCAGAAACATGGTTCTGAATATGCTGCCAATAGCTCGCCTGGGAAACATGCAGAGAAGTCCAAGATAGTGTTTTTTAGACTGGCTGCCACGAGCTGAAACGAATGCAGCCAAAAGCGAGCGTCTGTGACTTACGGTTCAAGAGTTATTCACAGAAACATGGTTCTGAACATGCTGCCAATAGCTCGCCTGGGAAACATGCAGAGAAGTCCAAGATAGTGTTTTTTAGACTGGCTGCCACGAGCTGAAACGAATGCAGCCAAGAGCGAGCGTCTGTGACTTACAGTTCAAGAGTTATTCACAGAAACATGGTTCTGAACATGCTGCCAATAGCTCGCCTGGGAAACATGCAGAGAAGTCCAAGATAGTGTTTTTTAGACTGGCTGCCACGAGCTGAAACGAATGCAACCAAGAGCGAGCGTCTGTGACTTACGGTTCAAGAGTTATTCACAGAAACATGGTTCTGAACTTTACTGCCAGCCGCGAAAGCGAAAATAACCAAGATCGAGCGTCTAGGATTTGCTTGTCAATAACTCGCCTGGGAAACATCCAGAGAAGTCAAAGACAGTGCTTCTATACTAATTGCCAGGCTCTGAGACGAATGCCGCCAAGATCGAGCGTCTAGGACTTACGGTTCAAGAATTAGCCTCAGAAACATGGTTCTGAACATGCTGCCAATAGCTCGCCTGGGAAACATGCAGAGAAGTCCAAGATAGTGTTTTTTTAGACTGGCTGCCACGAGCTGAAACGAATGCAGCCAAGAGCGAGCGTCTGTGACTTACGGTTCAAGAGTTATTCACAGAAACATGGTTTTCAACATGCTGCCAATAGCTCGCCTGGGAAACATGCAGAGAAGTCCAAGATAGTGTTTTTTAGACTGGCTGCCACGAGCTGAAACGAATGCAGCCAAGAGCGAGCGTCTGTGACTTACGGTTCAAGAGTTATTCACAGAAACATGGTTCTGAACATGCTGCCATTAGCTCGCCTGGGAAACATGCAGAAAAGTCCAAGATAGTGTTTTTTAGACTGGCTGCCACGAGCTGAAACGAATGCAACCAAGAGCGAGCGTCTGTGACTTACGTTTCAAGAGTTATTCACAGAAACATGGTTCTGAACTTTACTGCCAGCCGCGAAAGCGAAAATAACCAAGATCGAGCGTCTAGGATTTTCTTGTCAATAACTCGCCTGGGAAACATCCAGAGAAGTCAAAGACAGTGCTTCTATACTAATTGCCAGGCGCTGAGACGAATGCCGCCAAGATCGAGCGTCTAGGACTTACGGTTCAAGAATTAGCCTCAGAAACATGGTTCTGAACATGCTGCCAATAGCTCGGCTGGGAAACATGCAGAGAAGTCCAAGATAGTTTTTTTTAGACTGGCTGCCACGAGCTGAAACTAATGCAGCCAAGAGCGAGCGTCTGTGACTTACGGTTCAAGAGTTATTTACAGAAACATGGTTCTGAACATGCTGCCAATAGCTCGCCTGGGAAACATGCAGAGAAGTCCAAGATAGTGTTTTTTAGACTGGCTGCCACGAGCTGAAACGAATGCAACCAAGAACGAGCGTCTGTGACTTACGGTTCAAGAGTTATTCACAGAAACATGGTTCTCAACATGCTGCCAATAGCTCGCCTGGGAAACATGCAGAGAAGTCCAAGATAGTGTTTTTTAGACTGGCTGCCACGAGCTGAAACGAATGCAACCAAGAGCGAGCGTCTGTGACTTACGGTTCAAGAGTTATTAACAGAAACATGGTTCTGAACTTTACTGCCAGCCGCGAAAGCGAAAATAACCAAGATCGAGCGTCTAGGATTTACTTGTCAATAACTCGCCTGGGAAACATCCAGAGAAGTCAAAGACAGTGCTTCCATACTAATTGCCAGGCGCTGAGACGAATGCCGCCAAGATCGAGCGTCTAGGACTTACGGTTCAAGAATTAGCCTCAGAAACATGGTTCTGAATATGCTGCCAATAGCTCGCCTGGGAAACATGCAGAGAAGTCCAAGATAGTGTTTTTTTAGACTTGCTGCCACGAGCTGAAACGAATGCAGCCAAGAGCGAGCGTCTGTGACTTACGGTTCAAGAGTTATTCACAGAAACATGGTTCTGAACATGCTGCCAATAGCTCGCCTGGGAAACATGCAGAGAAGTCCAAGATAGTGTTTTTTAGACTGGCTGCCACGAGCTGAAACGAATGCAGCCAAGAGCGAGCGTCTGTGACTTACAGTTCAAGAGTTATTCACAGAAACATGGTTCTGAACATGCTGCCAATAGCTCGCCTGGGAAACATGCAGAGAAGTCCAAGATAGTGTTTTTTAGACTGGCTGCCACGAGCTGAAACGAATGCAACCAAGAGCGAGCGTCTGTGACTTACGGTTCAAGAGTTATTCACAGAAACATGGTTCTGAACTTTACTGCCAGCCGCGAAAGCGAAAATAACCAAGATCGAGCGTCTAGGATTTGCTTGTCAATAACTCGCCTGGGAAACATCCAGAGAAGTCAAAGGCAGTGCTTCTATACTAATTGCCAGGCTCTGAGACGAATGCCGCCAAGATCGAGCGTCTAGGACTTACGGTTCAAGAATTAGCCTCAGAAACATGGTTCTGAACATGCTGCCAATAGCTCGCCTGGGAAACATGCAGAGAAGTCCAAGATAGTGTTTTTTTAGACTGGCTGCCACGAGCTGAAACGAATGCAGCCAAGAGCGAGCGTCTGTGACTTACGGTTCAAGAGTTATTCACAGAAACATGGTTCTGAACATGCTGCCAATAGCTCGCCTGGGAAACATGCAGAGAAGTCCAAGATAGTGTTTTTTAGACTGGCTGCCACGAGCTGAAACGAATGCAGCCAAGAGCGAGCGTCTGTGACTTACGGTTCAAGAGTTATTCACAGAAACATGGTTCTCAACATGCTGCCAATAGCTCGCCTGGGAAACATGCAGAGAAGTCCAAGATAGTGTTTTTTAGACTGGCTGCCACGAGCTGAAACGAATGCAGCCAAGAGCGAGCGTCTGTGACTTACGGTTCAAGAGTTATTCACAGAAACATGGTTCTGAACATGCTGCCATTAGCTCGCCTGGGAAACATGCAGAGAAGTCCAAGATAGTGTTTTTTAGACTGGCTGCCACGAGCTGAAACGAATGCAACCAAGAGCGAGCGTCTGTGACTTACGGTTCAAGAGTTATTCACAGAAACATGGTTCTGAACTTTACTGCCAGCCGCGAAAGCGAAAATAACCAAGATCGAGCGTCTAGGATTTTCTTGTCAATAACTCGCCTGGGAAACATCCAGAGAAGTCAAAGACAGTGCTTCTATAATAATTGCCAGGCGCTGAGACGAATGCCGCCAAGATCGAGCGTCTAGGACTTACGGTTCAAGAATTAGCCTCAGAAACATGGTTCTGAACATGCTGCCAATAGCTCGGCTGGGAAACATGCAGAGAAGTCCAAGATAGTTTTTTTTAGACTGGCTGCCACGAGCTGAAACGAATGCAGCCAAGAGCGAGCGTCTGTGACTTACGGTTCAAGAGTTATTTACAGAAACATGGTTCTGAACATGCTGCCAATAGCTCGCCTGGGAAACATGCAGAGAAGTCCAAGATAGTGTTTTTTAGACTGGCTGCCACGAGCTGAAACGAATGCAACCAAGAGCGAGTGTCTGTGACTTACGGTTCAAGAGTTATTCACAGAAACATGGTTCTCAACATGCTGCCAATAGCTCGCCTGGGAAACATGCAGAGAAGTCCAAGATAGTGTTTTTTAGACTGGCTGCCACGAGCTGAAACGAATGCAACCAAGAGCGAGCGTCTGTGACTTACGGTTCAAGAGTTATTCACAGAAACATGGTTCTGAACTTTACTGCCAGCCGCGAAAGCGAAAATAACCAAGATCGAGCGTCTAGGATTTGCTTGTCAATAACTCGCCTGGGAAACATCCAGAGAAGTCAAAGACAGTGCTTCTATACTAATTGCCAGGCTCTGAGACGAATGCCGCCAAGATCGAGCGTCTAGGACTTACGGTTCAAGAATTAGCCTCAGAAACATGGTTCTGAACATGCTGCCAATAGCTCGCCTGGGAAACATGCAGAGAAGTCCAAGATAGTGTTTTTTTAGACTGGCTGCCACGAGCTGAAACGAATGCAGCCAAGAGCGAGCGTCTGTGACTTACGGTTCAAGAGTTATTCACAGAAACATGGTTCTGAACATGCTGCCAATAGCTCGCCTGGGAAACATGCAGAGAAGTCCAAGATAGTGTTTTTTAGACTGGCTGCCACGAGCTGAAACGAATGCAGCCAAGAGCGAGCGTCTGTGACTTACGGTTCAAGAGTTATTCACAGAAACATGGTTCTCAACATGCTGCCAATAGCTCGCCTGGGAAACATGCAGAGAAGTCCAAGATAGTGTTTTTTAGACTGGCTGCCACGAGCTGAAACGAATGCAGCCAAGAGCGAGCGTCTGTGACTTACGGTTCAAGAGTTATTCACAGAAACATGGTTCTGAACATGCTGCCATTAGCTCGCCTGGGAAACATGCAGAGAAGTCCAAGATAGTGTTTTTTAGACTGGCTGCCACGAGCTGAAACGAATGCAACCAAGAGCGAGCGTCTGTGACTTACGGTTCAAGAGTTATTCACAGAAACATGGTTCTGAACTTTACTGCCAGCCGCGAAAGCGAAAATAACCAAGATCGAGCGTCTAGGATTTTCTTGTCAATAACTCGCCTGGGAAACATCCAGAGAAGTCAAAGACAGTGCTTCTATACTAATTGCCAGGCGCTGAGACGAATGCCGCCAAGATCGAGCGTCTAGGACTTACGGTTCAAGAATTAGCCTCAGAAACATGGTTCTGAACATGCTGCCAATAGCTCGGCTGGGAAACATGCAGAGAAGTCCAAGATAGTTTTTTTAGACTTGCTGCCACGAGCTGAAACGAATGCAGCCAAGAGCGAGCGTCTGTGACTTACGGTTCAAGAGTTATTTACAGAAACATGGTTCTGAACATGCTGCCAATAGCTCGCCTGGGAAACATGCAGAGAAGTCCAAGATAGTGTTTTTTAGACTGGCTGCCACGAGCTGAAACGAATGCAACCAAGAGCGAACGTCTGTGACTTACGGTTCAAGAGTTATTCACAGAAACATGGTTCTCAACATGCTGCCAATAGCTCGCCTGGGAAACATGCAGAGAAGTCCAAGATAGTGTTTTTTAGACTGGCTGCCACGAGCTGAAACGAATGCAACCAAGAGCGAGCGTCTGTGACTTACGGTTCAAGAGTTATTCACAGAAACATGGTTCTGAACTTTACTGCCAGCCGCGAAAGCGAAAATAACCAAGATCGAGCGTCTAGGATTTGCTTGTCAATAACTCGCCTGGGAAACATCCAGAGAAGTCAAAGGCAGTGCTTCTATACTTATTGCCAGGCTCTGAGACGAATGCCGCCAAGATCGAGCTTCTAGGACTTACGGTTCAAGAATTAGCCTCAGAAACATGGTTCTGAACATGCTGCCAATAGCTCGCCTGGGAAACATGCAGAGAAGTCCAAGATAGTGTTTTTTTAGACTGGCTGCCACGAGCTGAAACGAATGCAGCCAAGAGCGAGCGTCTGTGACTTACGGTTCAAGAGTTATTCACAGAAACATGGTTCTGAACATGCTGCCAATAGCTCGCCTGGGAAACATGCAGAGAAGTCCAAGATAGTGTTTTTTAGACTGGCTGCCACGAGCTGAAACGAATGCAGCCAAGAGCGAGCGTCTGTGACTTACGATTCAAGAGTTATTCACAGAAACATGGTTCTGAACATGCTGCCATTAGCTCGCCTGGGAAACATGCAGAGAAGTCCAAGATAGTGTTTTTTAGACTGGCTGCCACGAGCTGAAACGAATGCAACCAAGAGCGAGCGTCTGTGACTTACGGTTCAAGAGTTATTCACAGAAACATGGTTCTGAACTTTACTGCCAGCCGCGAAAGCGAAAATAACCAAGATCGAGCGTCTAGGATTTTCTTGTCAATAACTCGCCTGGGAAACATCCAGAGAAGTCAAAGACAGTGCTTCTATACTAATTGCCAGGCGCTGAGACGAATGCCGCCAAGATCGAGCGTCTAGGACTTACGGTTCAAGAATTAGCCTCAGAAACATGGTTCTGAACATGCTGCCAATAGCTCGGCTGGGAAACATGCAGAGAAGTCCAAGATAGTTTTTTTTAGACTGGCTGCCACGAGCTGAAACGAATGCAGCCAAGAGCGAGCGTCTGTGACTTACGGTTCAAGAGTTATTTACAGAAACATGGTTCTGAACATGCTGCCAATAGCTCGCCTGGGAAACATGCAGAGAAGTCCAAGATAGTGTTTTTTAGACTGGCTGCCACGAGCTGAAACGAATGCAGCCAAGAGCGAGCGTCTGTGACTTACGGTTCAAGAGTTATTCACAGAAACATGGTTCTGAACATGCTGCCAATAGCTCGCCTGGGAAACATGCAGAGAAGTCCAAGATAGTGTTTTTTAGACTGGCTGCCACGAGCTGAAACGAATGCAGCCAAGAGCGAGCGTCTGTGACTTACGATTCAAGAGTTATTCACAGAAACATGGTTCTCAACATGCTGCCAATAGCTCGCCTGGGAAACATGCAGAGAAGTCCAAGATAGTGTTTTTTAGACTGGCTGCCACGAGCTGAAACTAATGCAGCCAAGAGCGAGCGTCTGTGACTTACGGTTCAAGAGTTATTCACAGAAACATGGTTCTGAACATGCTGCCATTAGCTCGCCTGGGAAACATGCAGAGAAGTCCAAGATAGTGTTTTTTAGACTGGCTGCCACGAGCTGAAACGAATGCAACCAGGAGCGAGCGTCTGTGACTTACGGTTCAAGAGTTATTCACAGAAACATGGTTCTGAACTTTACTGCCAGCCGCGAAAGCGAAAATAACCAAGATCGAGCGTCTAGGATTTTCTTGTCAATAACTCGCCTGGGAAACATCCAGAGAAGTCAAAGACAGTGCTTCTATACTAATTGCCAGGCGCTGAGACGAATGCCGCCAAGATCGAGCGTCTAGGACTTACGGTTCAAGAATTAGCCTCAGAAACATGGTTCTGAACATGCTGCCAATAGCTCGGCTGGGAAACATGCAGAGAAGTCCAAGATAGTTTTTTTTAGACTGGCTGCCACGAGCTGAAACGAATGCAGCCAAGAGCGAGCGTCTGTGACTTACGGTTCAAGAGTTATTTACAGAAACATGGTTCTGAACATGCTGCCAATAGCTCGCCTGGGAAACATGCAGAGAAGTCCAAGATAGTGTTTTTTAGACTGGCTGCCACGAGCTGAAACGAATGCAACCAAGAGCGAGCGTCTGTGACTTACGGTTCAAGAGTTATTCACAGAAACATGGTTCTGAACTTTACTGCCAGCCGCGAAAGCGAAAATAACCAAGATCGTGCGTCTAGGATTTGCTTGTCAATAACTCGCCTGGGAAACATCCAGAGAAGTCAAAGACAGTGCTTCTATACTAATTGCCAGGCTCTGAGACGAATGCCGCCAAGATCGAGCGTCTAGGACTTACGGTTCAAGAATTAGCCTCAGAAACATGGTTCTGAACATGCTGCCAATAGCTCGCCTGGGAAACATGCAGAGAAGTCCAAGATAGTGTTTTTTTAGACTGGCTGCCACGAGCTGAAACGAATGCAGCCAAGAGCGAGCGTCTGTGACTTACGGTTCAAGAGTTATTCACAGAAACATGGTTCTCAACATGCTGCCAATAGCTCGCCTGGGAAACATGCAGAGAAGTCCAAGATAGTGTTTTTTAGACTGGCTGCCACGAGCTGAAACGAATGCAGCCAAGAGCGAGCGTCTGTGACTTACGGTTCAAGAGTTATTCACAGAAACATGGTTCTGAACATGCTGCCATTAGCTCGCCTGGGAAACATGCAGAGAAGTCCAAGATAGTGTTTTTTAGACTGGCTGCCACGAGCTGAAACGAATGCAACCAAGAGCGAGCGTCTGTGACTTACGGTTCAAGAGTTATTCACAGAAACATGGTTCTGAACTTTACTGCCAGCCGCGAAAGCGAAAATAACCAAGATCGAGCGTCTAGGATTTTCTTGTCAATAACTCGCCTGGGAAACATGCAGAGAAGTCAAAGACAGTGCTTCTATACTAATTGCCAGGCGCTGAGATGAATGCCGCCAAGATCGCGTGTATAGGACTTACGGTTCAAGAATTAGCCTCAGAAACATGGTTCTGAACATGCTGCCAATAGCTCGGCTGGGAAACATGCAGAGAAGTCCAAGATAGTGTTTTTTAGACTTGCTGCCACGAGCTGAAACGAATGCAGCCAAGAGCGAGCGTCTGTGACTTACGGTTCAAGAGTTATTTACAGAAACATGGTTCTGAACATGCTGCCAATAGCTCGCCTGGGAAACATGCAGAGAAGTCCAAGATAGTGTTTTTTAGACTGGCTGCCACGAGCTGAAACGAATGCAACCAAGAGCGAGCGTCTGTGACTTACGGTTCAAGAGTTATTCACAGAAACATGGTTCTCAACATGCTGCCAATAGCTCGCCTGGGAAACATGCAGAGAAGTCCAAGATAGTGTTTTTTAGACTGGCTGCCACGAGCTGAAACGAATGCAACCAAGAGCGAGCGTCTGTGACTTACGGTTCAAGAGTTATTCACAGAAACATGGTTCTGAACTTTACTGCCAGCCGCGAAAGCGAAAATAACCAAGATCGAGCGTCTAGGATTTACTTGTCAATAACTCGCCTGGGAAACATCCAGAGAAGTCAAAGACAGTGCTTCTATACTAATTGCCAGGCGCTGAGACGAATGCCGCCAAGATCGAGCGTCTAGGACTTACGGTTCAAGAATTAGCCTCAGAAACATGGTTCTGAACATGCTGCCAATAGCTCGGCTGGGAAACATGCAGAGAAGTCCAAGATAGTGTTTTTTTAGACTGGCTGCCACGAGCTGAAACGAATGCAGCCAAGAGCGAGCGTCTGTGACTTACGGTTCAAGAGTTACATAGTTACATAGTTACATAGTTAGTACGGCTGAAAAAAGACACATGTCCATCAAGTCCAACCAAGGGAAGGGAAAAGGGAAGGAAAAATTTCTACACATAGGAGCTAATATTTTTTTGTTCTAGGAAATTATCTAACCTTTTTTTCTCCAGACGGAGGGAGTGCCCCCTTGTTTTTTGAGGGGGTTTTACAAGGAACAGGATATCACCATATTTTTTGTATGTGCCATTAATATATTTATATAAGTTAATCATGTCCCCCCTTAGTCGTCTTTTTTCAAGGCTAAATAGGTTTAATTCTTTCAATCTTTCCTCATAACTTAAATTCTCCATGCCCCTTATTAGCTTCGTTGCTCTTCTTTGTATTTTTTCCAACTCCAGGGCATCCTTTCTATGAACTGGAGCCCAGAACTGAACTGCATATTCTAGATGGGGCCTCACTAATGCTTTGTAAAGTGGCAATATTACATCTCTGTCCCGCGAGTCCATGCCTCTTTTAATACACGACAATATCTTGCTGGCCTTTGAAGCAGCTGATTGACACTGCATGCTGTTATTGAGTTTATGATTTACAAGAACACCCAGATCCTTCTCAACAAGTGAATCCGCCAGTGTAGCTCCCCCTAGGACATATGATGCATGCAGGTTGTTGGTACCCAGATGCATAACTTTACATTTATCTACATTAAACTTCATTTGCCAAGTGGACGCCCAAACACTTAGTTTGTTTAAATCTGCCTGCAATTCACAAACATCTTCCATAGTCTGAACTATATTACATAGCTTGGTGTCATCTGCAAAAATAGAAATAGTGCTATTAATCCCTTCCTCTATATCATTAATAAATAAGTTGAATAATAGTGGTCCCAGCACTGAACCCTGGGGTACACCACTTTTAACCGGTGACCATTCAGAGAAGGAATCATTGACCACAACTCTCTGGATACGGTCCTTGAGCCAATTCTCAATCCAATTACAAACTATATTTTCTAAACCTATAGTCCGTAATTTACCCATTAGGCGTCTATGGGGGACAGTGTCAAATGCCTTTGCAAAGTCCAAAAACACTAAATCCACAGCGGCCCCTCTGTCTAGACTTCTGCTTACCTCTTCATAAAAACAGATTAGGGTAGTTTGACAACTTCTGTCCTTAGTAAAACCATGCTGGCTGTCACTTATAATGCTATTTATTGTCACATAATCCTGTATATAGTCCCTCAATAGCCCCTCAAACATTTTCCCCACGATGGATGTTAAGCTTACTGGTCTATAATTACCCGGGGAAGACCTAGAGCCCTTTTTGAAAATAGGCACCACATTTGCCCTGCGCCAGTCCCTTGGCACTATACCAGTCACTAGAGATTCTCTGAATATTATGAAAAGGGGGACAGAAATAACTGAACTAAGCTCTTTAAGAATTCTAGGGTGTAACCCATCTGGTCCCGGAGCCTTGTGCACATTTATTTTATTTAATTTAGCTTGGACCATCTCTACATTCATCCAATTCAGTATATCAGCCGATATATTAACAGCACTGGCACCGGCTACATCAGCTGCTCTTTCTTCAGTTGTATATACAGAGCTAAAGAACCCATTTAGTAACTCTGCCTTCTCTTGATCCCCTGTGATCAACTCCCCATTACCATTATCTAGGGGTCCTACATGTTCAGACCTTGGCTTTTTTGCATTTATATGCTTGAAGAATTTTTTAGGATTTGTTTTACTATCCTTGGCCACCTGCCTTTCATTTTGTATTTTTGCTAATTTTATTACATTTTTACAGATTTTATTAAGCTCTTTATATTTTACAAAGGATACAGCTGTACCCTCAGATTTGTATTTTTTAAATGCCCTTTTTTTGTCATGTATTGCCCCTTTCACAGAAGGTGTAAGCCATGTGGGGTTTAATTTGAGTCGTTTATACTTATTACCTGTAGGAATAAATTTTGCACTATAATAACTCAAAGTAGATTTGAAAATCTCCCATTTATCATTTGTTCCATTATTTGACATTAGTTCTTCCCAGTCCATATCCTGAATTGCAGCCCTCATCCTGGGGAAATTGGCTTTCTTAAAATTAAATGTTTTTGCCCTCCCAGCCTGCGTTTGTTTTTTACAGTATAGGTAAAATGTAACTATATTGTGATCACTGTTACCGAGGTTTTCACGAACATTGACATTCCCAACAAGATCTGCATTATTAGAAATGACCAGATCCAACAGAGCTTCACCTCTAGTCGGGTCTTCCACAAACTGGCCCATAAAATTTTCCTGCAACAGGTTGAGGAAATGTCTCCCCTTTGCAGTTGAAGCCGAACCATGACACCAATTAATATCCCGGAAATTAAAATCTCCCATTATCACTACAGTACCCGCCTGTGCAGCCCGCTCCATCTGTTTATATAGCTGAACTTCCATCTCCTCAGTTATATTGGGGGGTCTATAGATTACACCAAAAGTAATTTTTTCAGTGTTTACCTCCCTTTCTAGTTCCACCCACAAGGTTTCAACCTCCTCACAGTCTTCACCCACTATTGTCTCTTTCACACTCGCCTTCATATCACTTCTCACATACAGACATACACCACCACCTTTCCTATTTGTCCTGTCTTTACGAAAAAGTGTAAAACCCTGTAGATTTACAGCCCAGTCATGTGAAGAGTCCAGCCATGTTTCAGCAACACCAACTATATCTATATTTTCTTCCAGTATCAAGGCCTCCAGCTCCCCCATTTTACTTGCTAGACTTCTGGCATTTGTGAACATACACTTTAACTTGCCTGTCAGTTTTTCACTTTTATTATCAGAAATGTGATTTGACATTAATCGGTCCTTTTTATTTACACTGATGTTTTGTAACGAAAGGATCTCCTTATCCTGTTGTCCAGTCCTCTCCCCACATTCTGTTTCTCCCCCCACCAATATAGTCTGACCCCTCTCTAACCTGGCTACCCCTTTTTTTTCTACATTGACCTCCCTCCTCAGCCCTAGTTTAAATACTCCGCCACCCCAGCTAGAATTCTCTCCCCCAGCACAGCGGACCCCCTTCCATTTAGGTGCAAATCATCTGCAGAATACAGTTTGTACCCCAATGAAAAGTCAGCCCAGTGCTCTAGGAACCCAAATCCTTCTCCTCTACACCAAGTTATTCACAGAAACATGGTTCTGAACATGCTGCCATTAGCTCGCCTGGGAAACATGCAGAGAAGTCCAAGATAGTGTTTTTTAGACTGGCTGCCACGAGCTGAAACGAATGCAACCAAGAGCGAGCGTCTGTGACTTACGGTTCAAGAGTTATTCACAGAAACATGGTTCTGAACTTTACTGCCAGCCGCGAAAGCGAAAATAACCAAGATCGAGCGTCTAGGATTTACTTGTCAATAACTCGCCTGGGAAACATCCAGAGAAGTCAAAGACAGTGCTTCTATACTAATTGCCAGGCGCTGAGACGAATGCCGCCAAGATCGAGCGTCTAGGACTTACGGTTCAAGAATTAGCCTCAGAAACATGGTTCTGAACATGCTGCCAATAGCTCGGCTGGGAAACATGCAGAGAAGTCCAAGATAGTGTTTTTTTAGACTGGCTGCCACGAGCTGAAACGAATGCAGCCAAGAGCGAGCGTCTGTGACTTACGGTTCAAGAGTTATTCACAGAAACATGGTTCTGAACATGCTGCCATTAGCTCGCCTGGGAAACATGCAGAGAAGTCCAAGATAGTGTTTTTTAGACTGGCTGCCACGAGCTGAAACGAATGCAGCCAAGAGCGAGCGTCTGTGACTTACGGTTCAAGAGTTATTCACAGAAACATGGTTCTGAACATGCTGCCAATAGCTCGCCTGGGAAACATGCAGAGAAGTCCAAGATAGTGTTTTTTAGACTGGCTGCCACGAGCTGAAACGAATGCAGCCAAGAGCGAGCGTCTGTGACTTACGGTTCAAGAGTTATTCACAGAAACGTGGTTCTGAACTTTACTGCCATCCGCGAAAGCGAAAATAACCAAAATCGAGCGTCTAGGATTTACTTGTCAATAACTCGCCTGGGAAACATCCAGAGAAGTCAAAGACAGTGCTTCTATACTAATTGCCAGGCGCTGAGACGAATGCCGCCAAGATCGAGCGTCTAGGACTTACGGTTCAAGAATTAGCCTCAGAAACATGGTTCTGAATATGCTGCCAATAGCTCGCCTGGGAAACATGCAGAGAAGTCCAAGATAGTGTTTTTTAGACTGGCTGCCACGAGCTGAAACGAATGCAGCCTAGAGCGAGCGTCTGTGACTTACGGTTCAAGAGTTATTCACAGAAACGTGGTTCTGAACTTTACTGCCAGCCGCGAAAGCGAAAATAACCAAAATCGAGCGTCTAGGATTTACTTGTCAATAACTCGCCTGGGAAACATCCAGAGAAGTCAAAGACAGTGCTTCTATACTAATTGCCAGGCGCTGAGACGAATGCCGCCAAGATCGAGCGTCTAGGACTTACGGTTCAAGAATTAGCCTCAGAAACATGGTTCTGAATATGCTGCCAATAGCTCGCCTGGGAAACATGCAGAGAAGTCCAAGATAGTGTTTTTTAGACTGGCTGCCACGAGCTGAAACGAATGCAGCCAAAAGCGAGCGTCTGTGACTTACGGTTCAAGAGTTATTCACAGAAACATGGTTCTGAACATGCTGCCAATAGCTCGCCTGGGAAACATGCAGAGAAGTCCAAGATAGTGTTTTTTAGACTGGCTGCCACGAGCTGAAACGAATGCAGCCAAGAGCGAGCGTCTGTGACTTACAGTTCAAGAGTTATTCACAGAAACATGGTTCTGAACATGCTGCCAATAGCTCGCCTGGGAAACATGCAGAGAAGTCCAAGATAGTGTTTTTTAGACTGGCTGCCACGAGCTGAAACGAATGCAGCCAAAAGCGAGCGTCTGTGACTTACGGTTCAAGAGTTATTCACAGAAACATGGTTCTGAACATGCTGCCAATAGCTCGCCTGGGAAACATGCAGAGAAGTCCAAGATAGTGTTTTTTAGACTGGCTGCCACGAGCTGAAACGAATGCAACCAAGAGCGAGCGTCTGTGACTTACGGTTCAAGAGTTATTCACAGAAACATGGTTCTGAACTTTACTGCCAGCCGCGAAAGCGAAAATAACCAAGATCGAGCGTCTAGGATTTGCTTGTCAATAACTCGCCTGGGAAACATCCAGAGAAGTCAAAGACAGTGCTTCTATACTAATTGCCAGGCTCTGAGACGAATGCCGCCAAGATCGAGCGTCTAGGACTTACGGTTCAAGAATTAGCCTCAGAAACATGGTTCTGAACATGCTGCCAATAGCTCGCCTGGGAAACATGCAGAGAAGTCCAAGATAGTGTTTTTTTTAGACTGGCTGCCACGAGCTGAAACGAATGCAGCCAAGAGCGAGCGTCTGTGACTTACGGTTCAAGAGTTATTCACAGAAACATGGTTCTGAACATGCTGCCAATAGCTCGCTTGGGAAACATGCAGAGAAGTCCAAGATAGTGTTTTTTTAGACTGGCTGCCACGAGCTGAAACGAATGCAGCCAAGAGCGAGCGTCTGTGACTTACGGTTCAAGAGTTATTCACAGAAACATGGTTCTCAACATGCTGCCAATAGCTCGCCTGGGAAACATGCAGAGAAGTCCAAGATAGTGTTTTTTAGACTGGCTGCCACGAGCTGAAACGAATGCAGCCAAGAGCGAGCGTCTGTGACTTACGGTTCAAGAGTTATTCACAGAAACATGGTTCTGAACATGCTGCCATTAGCTCGCCTGGGAAACATGCAGAGAAGTCCAAGATAGTGTTTTTTAGACTGGCTGCCACGAGCTGAAACGAATGCAACCAAGAGCGAGCGTCTGTGACTTACGGTTCAAGAGTTATTCACAGAAACATGGTTCTGAACTTTACTGCCAGCCGCGAAAGCGAAAATAACCAAGATCGAGCGTCTAGGATTTTCTTGTCAATAACTCGCCTGGGAAACATCCAGAGAAGTCAAAGACAGTGCTTCTATACTAATTGCCAGGCGCTGAGACGAATGCCGCCAAGATCGAGCGTCTAGGACTTACGGTTCAAGAATTAGCCTCAGAAACATGGTTCTGAACATGCTGCCAATAGCTCGGCTGGGAAACATGCAGAGAAGTCCAAGATAGTTTTTTTTAGACTGGCTGCCACGAGCTGAAACGAATGCAGCCAAGAGCGAGCGTCTGTGACTTACGGTTCAAGAGTTATTTACAGAAACATGGTTCTGAACATGCTGCCAATAGCTCGCCTGGGAAACATGCAGAGAAGTCCAAGATAGTGTTTTTTAGACTGGCTGCCACGAGCTGAAACGAATGCAACCAAGAGCGAGCGTCTGTGACTTACGGTTCAAGAGTTATTCACAGAAACATGGTTCTCAACATGCTGCCAATAGCTCGCCTGGGAAACATGCAGAGAAGTCCAAGATAGTGTTTTTTAGACTGGCTGCCACGAGCTGAAACGAATGCAACCAAGAGCGAGCGTCTGTGACTTACGGTTCAAGAGTTATTCACAGAAACATGGTTCTGAACTTTACTGCCAGCCGCGAAAGCGAAAATAACCAAGATCGAGCGTCTAGGATTTACTTGTCAATAACTCGCCTGGGAAACATCCAGAGAAGTCAAAGACAGTGCTTCTATACTAATTGCCAGGCGCTGAGACGAATGCCGCCAAGATCGAGCGTCTAGGACTTACGGTTCAAGAATTAGCCTCAGAAACATGGTTCTGAATATGCTGCCAATAGCTCGCCTTGGAAACATGCAGAGAAGTCCAAGATAGTGTTTTTTAGACTGGCTGCCACGAGCTGAAACGAATGCAGCCAAGAGCGAGCGTCTGTGACTTACGGTTCAAGAGTTATTCACAGAAACATGGTTCTGAACATGCTGCCAATAGCTCGCCTGGGAAACATGCAGAGAAGTCCAAGATAGTGTTTTTTAGACTGGCTGCCACGAGCTGAAACGAATGCAGCCAAGAGCGAGCGTCTGTGACTTACAGTTCAAGAGTTATTCACAGAAACATGGTTCTGAACATGCTGCCAATAGCTCGCCTGGGAAACATGCAGAGAAGTCCAAGATAGTGTTTTTTAGACTGGCTGCCACGAGCTGAAACGAATGCAACCAAGAGCGAGCGTCTGTGACTTACGGTTCAAGAGTTATTCACAGAAACATGGTTCTGAAGATGCTGCCAATAGCTCGCCTGGGAAACATGCAGAGAAGTCCAAGATAGTGTTTTTTAGACTGGCTGCCACGAGCTGAAACGAATGCAGCCAAGAGCGAGCGTCTGTGACTTACGATTCAAGAGTTATTCACAGAAACATGGTTCTGAACATGCTGCCATTAGCTCGCCTGGGAAACATGCAGAGAAGTCCAAGATAGTGTTTTTTAGACTGGCTGCCACGAGCTGAAACGAATGCAACCAAGAGCGAGCGTCTGTGACTTACGGTTCAAGAGTTATTCACAGAAACATGGTTCTGAACTTTACTGCCAGCCGCGAAAGCGAAAATAACCAAGATCGAGCGTCTAGGATTTTCTTGTCAATAACTCGCCTGGGAAACATCCAGAGAAGTCAAAGACAGTGCTTCTATACTAATTGCCAGGCGCTGAGACGAATGCCGCCAAGATCGAGCGTCTAGGACTTACGGTTCAAGAATTAGCCTCAGAAACATGGTTCTGAACATGCTGCCAATAGCTCGCCTGGGAAACATGCAGAGAAGTCCAAGATAGTGTTTTTTAGACTGGCTGCCACGAGCTGAAACGAATGCAGCCAAGAGCGAGCGTCTGTGACTTACGGTTCAAGAGTTATTCACAGAAACATGGTTCTGAACATGCTGCCAATAGCTCGGCTGGGAAACATGCAGAGAAGTCCAAGATAGTGTTTTTTAGACTGGCTGCCACGAGCTGAAACGAATGCAGCCAAGAGCGAGCGTCTGTGACTTACGGTTCAAGAGTTATTCACAGAAACATGGTTCTCAACATGCTGCCAATAGCTCGCCTGGGAAACATGCAGAGAAGTCCAAGATAGTGTTTTTTAGACTGGCTGCCACGAGCTGAAACGAATGCAACCAAGAGCGAGCGTCTGTGACTTACGGTTCAAGAGTTATTCACAGAAACATGGTTCTGAACTTTACTGCCAGCCGCGAAAGCGAAAATAACCAAGATCGAGCGTCTAGGATTTTCTTGTCAATAACTCGCCTGGGAAACATCCAGAGAAGTCAAAGACAGTGCTTCTATACTAATTGCCAGGCGCTGAGACGAATGCCGCCAAGATCGAGCGTCTAGGACTTACGGTTCAAGAATTAGCCTCAGAAACATGGTTCTGAACATGCTGCCAATAGCTCGGCTGGGAAACATGCAGAGAAGTCCAAGATAGTTTTTTTTAGACTGGCTGCCACGAGCTGAAACGAATGCAGCCAAGAGCGAGCGTCTGTGACTTACGGTTCAAGAGTTATTTACAGAAACATGGTTCTGAACATGCTGCCAATAGCTCGCCTGGGAAACATGCAGAGAAGTCCAAGATAGTGTTTTTTAGACTGGCTGCCACGAGCTGAAACGAATGCAACCAAGAGCGAGCGTCTGTGACTTACGGTTCAAGAGTTATTCACAGAAACATGGTTCTGAACTTTACTGCCAGCCGCGAAAACGAAAATAACCAAGATCGAGCGTCTAGGATTTACTTGTCAATAACTCGCCTGGGAAACATCCAGAGAAGTCAAAGACAGTGCTTCTATACTAATTGCCAGGCGCTGAGACGAATGCCGCCAAGATCGAGCGTCTAGGACTTACGGTTCAAGAATTAGCCTCAGAAACATGGTTCTGAACATGCTGCCAATAGCTCGGCTGGGAAACATGCAGAGAAGTCCAAGATAGTGTTTTTTTAGACTGGCTGCCACGAGCTGAAACGAATGCAGCCAAGAGCGAGCGTCTGTGACTTACGGTTCAAGAGTTATTCACAGAAACATGGTTCTGAACATGCTGCCATTAGCTCGCCTGGGAAACATGCAGAGAAGTCCAAGATAGTGTTTTTTAGACTGGCTGCCACGAGCTGAAACGAATGCAACCAAGAGCGAGCGTCTGTGACTTACGGTTCAAGAGTTATTCACAGAAACATGGTTCTGAACTTTACTGCCAGCCGCGAAAGCGAAAATAACCAAGATCGAGCGTCTAGGATTTACTTGTCAATAACTCGCCTGGGAAACATCCAGAGAAGTCAAAGACAGTGCTTCTATACTAATTGCCAGGCGCTGAGATGAATGCCGCCAAGATCGAGCGTCTAGGACTTACGGTTCAAGAATTAGCCTCAGAAACATGGTTCTGAACATGCTGCCAATAGCTCGCCTGGGAAACATGCAGAGAAGTCCAAGATAGTGTTTTTTAGACTGGCTGCCACGAGCTGAAACGAATGCAGCCAAGAGCGAGCGTCTGTGACTTACGGTTCAAGAGTTATTCACAGAAACATGGTTCTGAACATGCTGCCAATAGCTCGGCTGGGAAACATGCAGAGAAGTCCAAGATAGTGTTTTTTAGACTGGCTGCCACGAGCTGAAACGAATGCAGCCAAGAGCGAGCGTCTGTGACTTACGGTTCAAGAGTTATTTACAGAAACATGGTTCTGAACATGCTGCCAATAGCTCGCCTGGGAAACATGCAGAGAAGTCCAAGATAGTGTTTTTTAGACTGGCTGCCACGAGCTGAAACGAATGCAGCCAAGAGCGAGCGTCTGTGACTTACGGTTCAAGAGTTATTCACAGAAACATGGTTCTGAACATGCTGCCAATAGCTCGCCTGGGAAACATGCAGAGAAGTCCAAGATAGTGTTTTTTAGACTGGCTGCCACGAGCTGAAACGAATGCAGCAAAGAGCGAGCGTCTGTGACTTATGGTTCAAGAGTTATTCACAGAAACATGGTTCTGAACATGCTGCCAATAGCTTGCCTGGGAAACATGCAGAGAAGTCCAAGATAGTGTTTTTTAGACTGGCTGCCACGAGCTGAAACGAATGCAACCAAGAGCGAGCGTCTGTGACTTACGGTTCAAGAGTTATTCACAGAAACATGGTTCTGAACTTTACTGCCAGCCGCGAAAGCGAAAATAACCAAGATCGAGCGTCTAGGATTTACTTGTCAATAACTCGCCTGGGAAACATCCAGAGAAGTCAAAGACAGTGCTTCTATACTAATTGCCAGGCGCTGAGACGAATGCCGCCAAGATCGAGCGTCTAGGACGTACGGTTCAAGAATTAGCCTCAGAAACATGGTTCTGAACATGCTGCCAATAGCTCGCCCGGGAAACATGCAGAGAAGTCCAAGATAGTGTTTTTTAGACTGGCTGCCACGAGCTGAAACGAATATCAACATATGTCTCAACAGGAAAGTGGTTATCAGGGTTAGACCACCAGCAAGTGCGGATTCAGGCCTCCCTACTGTGGGAATAGAGACTCCAAATTAACTATAGAAAACACTGAGAACAAAGGAGTCATAGACTATTAGGATAAATTTGCCAATGGCATAGAAAAATAAACTTTATTAGGACAGTACAGATTACATACAATTTAAAATTAGACTACAAAATCCAAGACCTGTACACCTCCCAAGTGGCAAAAACGAACATAGAGGAAATACCTCTTATAAATGCAGCTCCGGGAAGAAGGAGATCGTTAAATCAAAACAAGCAAGGGCTCAAACAAACATATTGTCAGTTCAATGTAATTGAATATCAAATAAAGGCAAGACGCCAGAATATGAAATATAAGTGAAATTAGGTCATATATTCATCCAGACTCATAGTAGCATTGTAGGTAAATGATTAAATGCTGGACTCAAAAAATGACGACAAATTGTTTACATAAGCCCACATCAAGCAAGATATATCTTCCCAGCAAGTAAAGCCACAAGAGGAAAGGTAAGTAGAAAAGGTATCAGGTAAAAACCTATAGTGCTACTAACCCATATGGTTCCTGTGGTTCAGTGACTTCCCAAGTACGGAGGGACCCCGACGCGCGTTTCGCGTAGATGGCTTTTTCAGAGGGGTATAATATCTTCGATCAAGTCCTTCTACCTTAAATATATTGTTTAATCCAGTCAGCTGGTACGGGTTGGCCAATGAAATCAGATCAATGCGGCCGTGCTTGTCAGACCGAAACATCGCGAGACTCGCACACCTGCCAGCCGAGTCCCCACTACGCATGCGTGGCTCCGGAAACCGCGCACGCGCAGAGAGGCACAAACGGCAGACAGGGTCAGAGCCAGCGATGACGCGTATGACAGGCAGGGCCGGTATACAACATCATAGGATGAAGTCAAAGTAAGTTTAAAAACCGAATTCTAATGCTACAAAGTTATATGCTGCAGTAAATAATTTAGTGCAGATATAAAAGCACATATCGATCCATGAAGATTCTCACTAGAGATAGTCATAATAAGATCAGTGTGAAAGTCGATATAATAAGACGGGATCGCAAAAAAATGTATAAGATGGCAAGTGAGCACCCAGAGTGCTGTGATGAGTTAATAAATACAGTAATGAAAAAGAAGAAAGTTCATCAGTAAAAACAAACCAGTAAGAGATGAAAATTATAAACATAAATGAGTTGAGTACACAGAATACAATCCATGTTATAATAACATATTTATATTATATTATCAGCATACTGATGCTGAATTTAACCAATAGTGAGAAAACCCGAATTAAGAGAGTCCCACTCGTTAAAGCGGAACACATAATGTGTTTGTTCCACCCATATCCCAGGCTGTCAACAAAAAAACATAAAAGAATAACAGATATATAAATATTTACAGAGAATTATAAAATACAGTGAATTATCCCACGACGTGAAGAGATGATTTCAGGCAGATCCAAATAGTGAGAATCAACGTCTCACAAGCAGTAGAACAGATGTTTCAAAAATATATCGATCATGGATCGATGTAAGTATATACAGGTCAGAAACTGGCCAAAGTAGAAGACTAGAAGGAGAAAATATAAAAATTAATAGACATACAGTTTAAAAACACAAACAAATAAAAAATGGTAAAGGGATTACAAAAATGGCGCAAAACTAAGTGTCTCATTCAAACCAACAGGGGCCATAGTTCCAAGCGTAATAATCCACTTGCACTCCCTCTGAGCTAGCAATTTCTTGGCATCCCCACCTCTAATACCACATATCACCCTATCTATACCCCAAGCTTTGAAAGATCTTGGGTCACATGCATGGTGGATTTTAAAATGTCTGGGGATTGTTTTCAGCAAAGTAAGATCTTCAATTTCCCTAGCGGCGACTATGTCGCGCACATGTTCCCTAATTCGAATCCGTAGTTGTCTGGATGTCAGACCGATATATACCTTTGAACAGCCACATGTGGCATAGTATATAACGTTCGTCGTACTACAGGATATGTAGTATCGGATTTTAAACTCTCTGTTGTCAATCATAGAGGAAAAATTAGATGTGCGGACCATATTTGTGCATGCCACACAGTCGCCGCATGGGTAGCAGCCATGTCTGGGGTTTTTAGTTGCAAATAGGTTGCATTCTTTTGGCACATAGTGGCTTTTTACCAGCATGTCTTTCAAATTCATGCTCCTACGTGCTGTCATTAGTGGCTTTTTCGATAATTTATCAGCCAAGGTAGGTTCAGAGTGTAAGATTGGCCAATGTTTTTCCAAAGCAGATCTCATTGCCTGCCACTGATTGTTGTATGTGGCGATATATCGAATGCTAGTGTCATCACTTTTTTTAGTGGCGTTCAATTTTGGTGGATGTAAGATTGAATTACGATCCGTAACCTTTGCCCTTCTATATCCCTTCTTTATGCTTCTATGACTATATCCCCTATCTCGGAACCTCTCCTCCAGGTCTCTTGATTGCCTCTCAAAATTTCCATTTGATGAGCAAATACGCCTCATTCTTAGGAACTGACCAATAGGGACGGCCCCAATCGTGGACTGGCTGTGGGCAGATGTAGCATGTAGCAAGGAGTTAACGGATGTCTTTTTCCGAAATACATCGGTCTGAAGACATCCTATGCTGTCCACCTCAATGCTGATATCCAAAAACTCCACCTGATGCTTATCAAAAACATAGGTCAGTTTTATGTTCAAATCATTGGTGTTAAGACCCAGCATGAAGTGTGTGAGTTCAGTCTCCGTCCCCTGCCAAATAAACAGGACATCATCTATATATCGCATCCAGCACTGCACATGGTCGGCGGCGTGCGCGCCGTCACCAAGGAAAACCTGCCTCTCCCAGAGGCCGAGAAACAGGTTCGCATATGACGGCGCACACGCCGCACCCATGGCAGTGCCCCGCTTCTGTAAATAAAAGGTGTCCTTAAAAACAAAGACGTTGTGCGTAAGAATATATTCTAATAGTTCCACAATCAGTTCACAGGTAGGGCCGTCCCAATTGCTCATCCCCAAGAAGAGGCGTACAGCGGTGATCCCATCATCATGTCGAATGCTGGTGTACAGCG
The DNA here is from genome assembly GCF_050947455.1 of Rhinoderma darwinii. Lineage (NCBI taxonomy): Eukaryota > Metazoa > Chordata > Amphibia > Anura > Rhinodermatidae > Rhinoderma > Rhinoderma darwinii. Next base: position 24,752 of record NW_027463907.1, read on the forward strand.
ATTCAATATCAGCTGTCACCAGAAACGTATCAACGTCGAGGGTAACACCGTCTATCCTTCTCAAAACATCTGTTGTATCCCTAACGTGGGATGGTAAACATTCCACTAGGGGTTTGAGGTAGTGATCAATAAATCTACAGATAGGGTCACACAGCCCCCCAATCCCTGATACTATAGGACGTCCTGGGGGGTCTGTCATACTTTTGTGAACCTTCGGCAAGAAATAAAGCGTAGGTATCCTAGGGCATAGAACCATAAGACCAGTCAGTATATTTTTGGGAATTAGACCTTTCTCAAAGGCCAGATTAAGAACCTTCGATAGCTCAGCTGAAAACTTGCCCACTGGATTATATGCCAATTTTTGATAAGTGTCTTTATCCCTCAGGTGCCTATACGCCTCCTTTTCATATTTATCGGTTGGCCATATCACAATGTTCCCACCTTTGTCCGCCGCCTTATAAACAACATCCTCAAAACCTTGGAGTTCCTTCAATGCATTACGTTGGCATTTAGACAGGTTGTCATTTCTTCTATTTGAAGAGATGCATTTAAAGTCATTTATTACCATTTTAGTAAAGATCTCAACTTGCGGACATATGGACAAAGGTGGGAACCTCGCCGATCTGGGCACAACCGATTTGGGGAACCTACCTTGGTCAGTGGTAATTTGTTCCTGTAGGAGATCCTCAAGAGCCTTTAAAGCTTCCTTCTCCATTGCACTATTAAGTCCCAGATCTCCACCCGGTCTACTGTGTAGTTTTTTAAGGACTAGCTTACGTGCAAAGAGGTAAAGATCTTTCATGGCTGAAAAAAAGTTAAAGGAATTACTCGGGGAAAACGTTAATCCCCTGCTAAGTACGTCACATTGTGTTGCAGATAGGGAGTGCTTAGATAGATTTATCACCTGCAATACGTTCTTGGGTTTCTTCCCCTGTTGGTAAGACGAGATCTCCTTACGTCTGGCCACCTGTCTCTCTCTATTCCTACGGGGGTAATTCATTTCGTGGGAATTGAATCCTTCCTCGTTACGTTTGGATCTCAAAGGGTTCTCACTAGATGTTGCAGATGAGAAGGATGTGGATCTTGATCTAGGTGTAGGTCTTAAACCAGGCTTGCGCCATTTGTACATTTTACCCTCCAAAAAGTCGTTGTTATCTCTTTGAAATTTGGAAGATTTGACTGAGAGGATTTCCTGCTCCCATTTCTTAAAGTCCCCATCCAGATCTATATTAAGTTTTTCCAATTCCAAGTTTGAGAGGTCTTTTTTCAAGGTAATTTGTAACTCCTCTATTTCCTTTTCCAAATCTATCAAGGTTGTTTGGTTTCCTTGTGATAATAATCCCATAAAACCCCTGGAACACTCAGAGGCTAGACCCTCCCATTTGGTCTTAAAGGTTTCATCCTCAATGGGGAAAGAGGGGAAGACCTGTACTCTCAGGCCTCTAGGTATTAATCCCTTAGATAAATACTTTTCCAGGAACGCCCTGTTCCACCAGATTTTGGTTCTTTTTTTATGTAGCTCTTTGAACCTATTGATGCAATCCCTCATATTTCTACCATTAGTGTTTAAAATTGGATTTGCGTCTTCATTAAAAACCTTGTTTAATTGTGAAATCCAGGACTGATCTCGAGTCCTGAAGTCCATTTTAGGCCCGGAGCCAGCAGCTGTGAAAGATACACAGAAATACAATAATATCAACATATGTCTCAACAGGAAAGTGGTTATCAGGGTTAGACCACCAGCAAGTGCGGATTCAGGCCTCCCTACTGTGGGAATAGAGACTCCAAATTAACTATAGAAAACACTGAGAACAAAGGAGTCATAGACTATTAGGATAAATTTGCCAATGGCATAGAAAAATAAACTTTATTAGGACAGTACAGATTACATACAATTTAAAATTAGACTACAAAATCCAAGACCTGTACACCTCCCAAGTGGCAAAAACGAACATAGAGGAAATACCTCTTATAAATGCAGCTCCGGGAAGAAGGAGATCGTTAAATCAAAACAAGCAAGGGCTCAAACAAACATATTGTCAGTTCAATGTAATTGAATATCAAATAAAGGCAAGACGCCAGAATATGAAATATAAGTGAAATTAGGTCATATATTCATCCAGACTCATAGTAGCATTGTAGGTAAATGATTAAATGCTGGACTCAAAAAATGACGACAAATTGTTTACATAAGCCCACATCAAGCAAGATATATCTTCCCAGCAAGTAAAGCCACAAGAGGAAAGGTAAGTAGAAAAGGTATCAGGTAAAAACCTATAGTGCTACTAACCCATATGGTTCCTGTGGTTTAGTGACTTCCCAAGTACGGAGGGACCCCGACGCGCGTTTCGCGTAGATGGCTTTTTCAGAGGGGTATAATATCTTCGATCAAGTCCTTCTACCTTAAATATATTGTTTAATCCAGTCAGCTGGTACGGGTTGGCCAATGAAATCAGATCAATGCGGCCGTGCTTGTCAGACCGAAACATCGCGAGACTCGCACACCTGCCAGCCGAGTCCCCACTACGCATGCGTGGCTCCGGAAACCGCGCACGCGCAGAGAGGCACAAACGGTAGACAGGGTCAGAGCCAGCGATGACGCGTATGACAGGCAGGGCCGGTATACAACATCATAGGATGAAGTCAAAGTAAGTTTAAAAACCGAATTCTAATGCTACAAAGTTATATGCTGCAGTAAATAATTTAGTGCAGATATAAAAGCACATATCGATCCATGAAGATTCTCACTAGAGATAGTCATAATAAGATCAGTGTGAAAGTCGATATAATAAGACGGGATCGCAAAAAATGTATAAGATGGCAAGTGAGCACCCAGAGTGCTGTGATGAGTTAATAAATACAGTAATGAAAAAGAAGAAAGTTCATCAGTAAAAACAAACCAGTAAGAGATGAAAATTATAAACATAAATGAGTTGAGTACACAGAATACAATCCATGTTATAATAACATATTTATATTATATTATCAGCATACTGATGCTGAATTTAACCAATAGTGAGAAAACCCGAATTAAGAGAGTCCCACTCGTTAAAGCGGAACACATAATGTGTTTGTTCCACCCATATCCCAGGCTGTCAACAAAAAAACATAAAAGAATAACAGATATATAAGTATTTACAGAGAATTATAAAATACAGTGAATTATCCCACGACGTGTAGAGATGATTTCAGGCAGATCCAAATAGTGAGAATCAACGTCTCACAAGCAGTAGAACAGATGTTTCAAAAATATATCGATCATGGATCGATGTAAGTATATACAGGTCAGAAACTGGCCAAAGTAGAAGACTAGAAGGAGAAAATATAAAAATTAATAGACATACAGTTTAAAAACACAAACAAATAAAAAATGGTAAAGGGATTACAAAAATGGCGCAAAACTAAGTGTCTCATTCAAACCAACAGGGGCCATAGTTCCAAGCGTAATAATCCACTTGCACTCCCTCTGAGCTAGCAATTTCTTGGCATCCCCACCTCTAATACCACATATCACCCTATCTATACCCCAAGCTTTGAAAGATCTTGGGTCACATGCATGGTGGATTTTAAAATGTCTGGGGATTGTTTTCAGCAAAGTAAGATCTTCAATTTCCCTAGCGGCGACTATGTCGCGCACATGTTCCCTAATTCGAATCCGTAGTTGTCTGGATGTCAGACCGATATATACCTTTGAACAGCCACATGTGGCATAGTATATAACGTTTGTCGTACTACAGGATATGTAGTATCGGATTTTAAACTCTCTGTTGTCAATCATAGAGGAAAAATTAGATGTGCGGACCATATTTGTGCATGCCACACAGTCGCCGCATGGGTAGCAGCCATGTCTGGGGTTTTTAGTTGCAAATAGGTTGCATTCTTTTGGCACATAGTGGCTTTTTACCAGCATGTCTTTCAAATTCATGCTCCTACGTGCTGTCATTAGTGGCTTTTTCGATAATTTATCAGCCAAGGTAGGTTCAGAGTGTAAGATTGGCCAATGTTTTTCCAAAGCAGATCTCATTGCCTGCCACTGATTGTTGTATGTGGCGATATATCGAATGCTAGTGTCATCACTTTTTTTAGTGGCGTTCAATTTTGGTGGATGTAAGATTGAATTACGATCCGTAACCTTTGCCCTTCTATATCCCTTCTTTATGCTTCTATGACTATATCCCCTATCTCGGAACCTCTCCTCCAGGTCTCTTGATTGCCTCTCAAAATTTCCATTTGATGAGCAAATACGCCTCATTCTTAGGAACTGACCAATAGGGACGGCCCCAATCGTGGACTGGCTGTGGGCAGATGTAGCATGTAGCAAGGAGTTAACGGATGTCTTTTTCCGAAATACATCGGTCTGAAGACATCCTATGCTGTCCACCTCAATGCTGATATCCAAAAACTCCACCTGATGCTTATCAAAAACATAGGTCAGTTTTATGTTCAAATCATTGGTGTTAAGACCCAGCATGAAGTGTGTGAGTTCAGTCTCCGTCCCCTGCCAAATAAACAGGACATCATCTATATATCGCATCCAGCACTGCACATGGTCGGCGGCGTGCGCGCCGTCACCAAGGAAAACCTGCCTCTCCCAGAGGCCGAGAATCAGGTTCGCATATGACGGCGCACACGCCGCACCCATGGCAGTGCCCCGCTTCTGTAAATAAAAGGTGTCCTTAAAAACAAAGAAGTTGTGCGTAAGAATATATTCTAATAGTTCCACAATCAGTTCACAGGTAGGGCCGTCCCAATTGCTCATCCCCAAGAAGAGGCGTACAGCGGTGATCCCATCATCATGTCGAATGCTGGTGTACAGCGATTCAATATCAGCTGTCACCAGAAACGTATCAACGTCGAGGGTAACACCGTCTATCCTTCTCAAAACATCTGTTGTATCCCTAACGTGGGATGGTAAACATTCCACTAGGGGTTTGAGGTAGTGATCAATAAATCTACAGATAGGGTCACACAGCCCCCCAATCCCTGATACTATAGGACGTCCTGGGGGGGTCTGTCATACTTTTGTGAACCTTCGGCAAGAAATAAAGCGTAGGTATCCTAGGGCATAGAACCATAAGACCAGTCAGTATATTTTTGGGAATTAGACCTTTCTCAAAGGCCAGATTAAGAACCTTCGATAGCTCAGCTGAAAACTTGCCCACTGGATTATATGCCAATTTTTGATAAGTGTCTTTATCCCTCAGGTGCCTATACGCCTCCTTTTCATATTTATCGGTTGGCCATATCACAATGTTCCCACCTTTGTCCGCCGCCTTATAAACAACATCCTCAAAACCTTGGAGTTCCTTCAATGCATTACGTTGGCATTTAGACAGGTTGTCATTTCTTCTATTTGAAGAGATGCATTTAAAGTCATTTATTACCATTTTAGTAAAGATCTCAACTTGCGGACATATGGACAAAGGTGGGAACCTCGCCGATCTGGGCACAACCGATTTGGGGAACCTACCTTGGTCAGTGGTAATTTGTTCCTGTAGGAGATCCTCAAGAGCCTTTAAAGCTTCCTTCTCCATTGCACTATTAAGTCCCAGATCTCCACCCGGTCTACTGTGTAGTTTTTTAAGGACTAGCTTACGTGCAAAGAGGTAAAGATCTTTCATGGCTGAAAAAAAGTTAAAGGAATTACTCGGGGAAAACGTTAATCCCCTGCTAAGTACGTCACATTGTGTTGCAGATAGGGAGTGCTTAGATAGATTTATCACCTGCAATACGTTCTTGGGTTTCTTCCCCTGTTGGTAAGACGAGATCTCCTTACGTCTGGCCACCTGTCTCTCTCTATTCCTACGGGGGTAATTCATTTCGTGGGAATTGAATCCTTCCTCGTTACGTTTGGATCTCAAAGGGTTCTCACTAGATGTTGCAGATGAGAAGGATGTGGATCTTGATCTAGGTGTAGGTCTTAAACCAGGCTTGCGCCATTTGTACATTTTACCCTCCAAAAAGTCGTTGTTATCTCTTTGAAATTTGGAAGATTTGACTGAGAGGATTTCCTGCTCCCATTTCTTAAAGTCCCCATCCAGATCTATATTAAGTTTTTCCAATTCCAAGTTTGAGAGGTCTTTTTTCAAGGTAATTTGTAACTCCTCTATTTCCTTTTCCAAATCTATCAAGGTTGTTTGGTTTCCTTGTGATAATAATCCCATAAAACCCCTGGAACACTCAGAGGCTAGACCCTCCCATTTGGTCTTAAAGGTTTCATCCTCAATGGGGAAAGAGGGGAAGACCTGTACTCTCAGGCCTCTAGGTATTAATCCCTTAGATAAATACTTTTCCAGGAACGCCCTGTTCCACCAGATTTTGGTTCTTTTTTTATGTAGCTCTTTGAACCTATTGATGCAATCCCTCATATTTCTACCATTAGTGTTTAAAATTGGATTTGCGTCTTCATTAAAAACCTCGTTTAATTGTGAAATCCAGGACTGATCTCGAGTCCTGAAGTCCATTTTAGGCCCGGAGCCAGCAGCTGTGAAAGATACACAGAAATACAATAATATCAACATATGTCTCAACAGGAAAGTGGTTATCAGGGTTAGACCACCAGCAAGTGCGGATTCAGGCCTCCCTACTGTGGGAATAGAGACTCCAAATTAACTATAGAAAACACTGAGAACAAAGGAGTCATAGACTATTAGGATAAATTTGCCAATGGCATAGAAAAATAAACTTTATTAGGACAGTACAGATTACATACAATTTAAAATTAGACTACAAAATCCAAGACCTGTACACCTCCCAAGTGGCAAAAACGAACATAGAGGAAATACCTCTTATAAATGCAGCTCCGGGAAGAAGGAGATCGTTAAATCAAAACAAGCAAGGGCTCAAACAAACATATTGTCAGTTCAATGTAATTGAATATCAAATAAAGACAAGACGCCAGAATATGAAATATAAGTGAAATTAGGTCATATATTCATCCAGACTCATAGTAGCATTGTAGGTAAATGATTAAATGCTGGACTCAAAAAATGACGACAAATCGTTTACATAAGCCCACATCAAGCAAGATATATCTTCCCAGCAAGTAAAGCCACAAGAGGAAAGGTAAGTAGAAAAGGTATCAGGTAAAAACCTATAGTGCTACTAACCCATATGGTTCCTGTGGTTTAGTGACTTCCCAAGTACGGAGGGACCCCGACGCGCGTTTCGCGTAGATGGCTTTTTCAGAGGGGTATAATATCTTCGATCAAGTCCTTCTACCTTAAATATATTGTTTAATCCAGTCAGCTGGTACGGGTTGGCCAATGAAATCAGATCAATGCGGCCGTGCTTGTCAGACCGAAACATCGCGAGACTCGCACACCTGCCAGCCGAGTCCCCACTACGCATGCGTGGCTCCGGAAACCGCGCACGCGCAGAGAGGCACAAACGGCAGACAGGGTCAGAGCCAGCGATGACGCGTATGACAGGCAGGGCCGGTATACAACATCATAGGATGAAGTCAAAGTAAGTTTAAAAACCGAATTCTAATGCTACAAAGTTATATGCTGCAGTAAATAATTTAGTGCAGATATAAAAGCACATATCGATCCATGAAGATTCTCACTAGAGATAGTCATAATAAGATCAGTGTGAAAGTCGATATAATAAGACGGGATCGCAAAAAATGTATAAGATGGCAAGTGAGCACCCAGAGTGCTGTGATGAGTTAATAAATACAGTAATGAAAAAGAAGAAAGTTCATCAGTAAAAACAAACCAGTAAGAGATGAAAATTATAAACATAAATGAGTTGAGTACACAGAATACAATCCATGTTATAATAACATATTTATATTATATTATCAGCATACTGATGCTGAATTTAACCAATAGTGAGAAAACCCGAATTAAGAGAGTCCCACTCGTTAAAGCGGAACACATAATGTGTTTGTTCCACCCATATCCCAGGCTGTCAACAAAAAAACATAAAAGAATAACAGATATATAAATATTTACAGAGAATTATAAAATACAGTGAATTATCCCACGACGTGTAGAGATGATTTCAGGCAGATCCAAATAGTGAGAATCAACGTCTCACAAGCAGTAGAACAGATGTTTCAAAAATATATCGATCATGGATCGATGTAAGTATATACAGGTCAGAAACTGGCCAAAGTAGAAGACTAGAAGGAGAAAATATAAAAATTAATAGACATACAGTTTAAAAACACAAACAAATAAAAAATGGTAAAGGGATTACAAAAATGGCGCAAAACTAAGTGTCTCATTCAAACCAACAGGGGCCATAGTTCCAAGCGTAATAATCCACTTGCACTCCCTCTGAGCTAGCAATTTCTTGGCATCCCCACCTCTAATACCACATATCACCCTATCTATACCCCAAGCTTTGAAAGATCTTGGGTCACATGCATGGTGGATTTTAAAATGTCTGGGGATTGTTTTCAGCAAAGTAAGATCTTCAATTTCCCTAGCGGCGACTATGTCGCGCACATGTTCCCTAATTCGAATCCGTAGTTGTCTGGATGTCAGACCGATATATACCTTTGAACAGCCACATGTGGCATAGTATATAACGTTCGTCGTACTACAGGATATGTAGTATCGGATTTTAAACTCTCTGTTGTCAATCATAGAGGAAAAATTAGATGTGCGGACCATATTTGTGCATGCCACACAGTCGCCGCATGGGTAGCAGCCATGTCTGGGGTTTTTAGTTGCAAATAGGTTGCATTCTTTTGGCACATAGTGGCTTTTTACCAGCATGTCTTTCAAATTCATGCTCCTACGTGCTGTCATTAGTGGCTTTTTCGATAATTTATCAGCCAAGGTAGGTTCAGAGTGTAAGATTGGCCAATGTTTTTCCAAAGCAGATCTCATTGCCTGCCACTGATTGTTGTATGTGGCGATATATCGAATGCTAGTGTCATCACTTTTTTTAGTGGCGTTCAATTTTGGTGGATGTAAGATTGAATTACGATCCGTAACCTTTGCCCTTCTATATCCCTTCTTTATGCTTCTATGACTATATCCCCTATCTCGGAACCTCTCCTCCAGGTCTCTTGATTGCCTCTCAAAATTTCCATTTGATGAGCAAATACGCCTCATTCTTAGGAACTGACCAATAGGGACGGCCCCAATCGTGGACTGGCTGTGGGCAGATGTAGCATGTAGCAAGGAGTTAACGGATGTCTTTTTCCGAAATACATCGGTCTGAAGACATCCTATGCTGTCCACCTCAATGCTGATATCCAAAAACTCCACCTGATGCTTATCAAAAACATAGGTCAGTTTTATGTTCAAATCATTGGTGTTAAGACCCAGCATGAAGTGTGTGAGTTCAGTCTCCGTCCCCTGCCAAATAAACAGGACATCATCTATATATCGCATCCAGCACTGCACATGGTCGGCGGCGTGCGCGCCGTCACCAAGGAAAACCTGCCTCTCCCAGAGGCCGAGAAACAGGTTCGCATATGACGGCGCACACGCCGCACCCATGGCAGTGCCCCGCTTCTGTAAATAAAAGGTGTCCTTAAAAACAAAGAAGTTGTGCGTAAGAATATATTCTAATAGTTCCACAATCAGTTCACAGGTAGGGCCGTCCCAATTGCTCATCCCCAAGAAGAGGCATACAGCGGTGATCCCATCATCATGTCGAATGCTGGTGTACAGCGATTCAATATCAGCTGTCACCAGAAACGTATCAACGTCGAGGGTAACACCGTCTATCCTTCTCAAAACATCTGTTGTATCCCTAACGTGGGATGGTAAACATTCCACTAGGGGTTTGAGGTAGTGATCAATAAATCTACAGATAGGGTCACACAGCCCCCCAATCCCTGATACTATAGGACGTCCTGGGGGGTCTGTCATACTTTTGTGAACCTTCGGCAAGAAATAAAGCGTAGGTATCCTAGGGCATAGAACCATAAGACCAGTCAGTATATTTTTGGGAATTAGACCTTTCTCAAAGGCCAGATTAAGAACCTTCGATAGCTCAGCTGAAAACTTGCCCACTGGATTATATGCCAATTTTTGATAAGTGTCTTTATCCCTCAGGTGCCTATACGCCTCCTTTTCATATTTATCGGTTGGCCATATCACAATGTTCCCACCTTTGTCCGCCGCCTTATAAACAACATCCTCAAAACCTTGGAGTTCCTTCAATGCATTACGTTGGCATTTAGACAGGTTGTCATTTCTTCTATTTGAAGAGATGCATTTAAAGTCATTTATTACCATTTTAGTAAAGATCTCAACTTGCGGACATATGGACAAAGGTGGGAACCTCGCCGATCTGGGCACAACCGATTTGGGGAACCTACCTTGGTCAGTGGTAATTTGTTCCTGTAGGAGATCCTCAAGAGCCTTTAAAGCTTCCTTCTCCATTGCACTATTAAGTCCCAGATCTCCACCCGGTCTACTGTGTAGTTTTTTAAGGACTAGCTTACGTGCAAAGAGGTAAAGATCTTTCATGGCTGAAAAAAAGTTAAAGGAATTACTCGGGGAAAACGTTAATCCCCTGCTAAGTACGTCACATTGTGTTGCAGATAGGGAGTGCTTAGATAGATTTATCACCTGCAATACGTTCTTGGGTTTCTTCCCCTGTTGGTAAGACGAGATCTCCTTACGTCTGGCCACCTGTCTCTCTCTATTCCTACGGGGGTAATTCATTTCGTGGGAATTGAATCCTTCCTCGTTACGTTTGGATCTCAAAGGGTTCTCACTAGATGTTGCAGATGAGAAGGATGTGGATCTTGATCTAGGTGTAGGTCTTAAACCAGGCTTGCGCCATTTGTACATTTTACCCTCCAAAAAGTCGTTGTTATCTCTTTGAAATTTGGAAGATTTGGCTGAGAGGATTTCCTGCTCCCATTTCTTAAAGTCCCCATCCAGATCTATATTAAGTTTTTCCAATTCCAAGTTTGAGAGGTCTTTTTTCAAGGTAATTTGTAACTCCTCTATTTCCTTTTCCAAATCTATCAAGGTTGTTTGGTTTCCTTGTGATAATAATCCCATAAAACCCCTGGAACACTCAGAGGCTAGACCCTCCCATTTGGTCTTAAAGGTTTCATCCTCAATGGGGAAAGAGGGGAAGACCTGTACTCTCAGGCCTCTAGGTATTAATCCCTTAGATAAATACTTTTCCAGGAACGCCCTGTTCCACCAGATTTTGGTTCTTTTTTTATGTAGCTCTTTGAACCTATTGATGCAATCCCTCATATTTCTACCATTAGTGTTTAAAATTGGATTTGCGTCTTCATTAAAAACCTTGTTTAATTGTGAAATCCAGGACTGATCTCGAGTCCTGAAGTCCATTTTAGGCCCGGAGCCAGCAGCTGTGAAAGATACACAGAAATACAATAATATCAACATATGTCTCAACAGGAAAGTGGTTATCAGGGTTAGACCACCAGCAAGTGCGGATTCAGGCCTCCCTACTGTGGGAATAGAGACTCCAAATTAACTATAGAAAACACTGAGAACAAAGGAGTCATAGACTATTAGGATAAATTTGCCAATGGCATAGAAAAATAAACTTTATTAGGACAGTACAGATTACATACAATTTAAAATTAGACTACAAAATCCAAGACCTGTACACCTCCCAAGTGGCAAAAACGAACATAGAGGAAATACCTCTTATAAATGCAGCTCCGGGAAGAAGGAGATCGTTAAATCAAAACAAGCAAGGGCTCAAACAAACATATTGTCAGTTCAATGTAATTGAATATCAAATAAAGGCAAGACGCCAGAATATGAAATATAAGTGAAATTAGGTCATATATTCATCCAGACTCATAGTAGCATTGTAGGTAAATGATTAAATGCTGGACTCAAAAAATGACGACAAATTGTTTACATAAGCCCACATCAAGCAAGATATATCTTCCCAGCAAGTAAAGCCACAAGAGGAAAGGTAAGTAGAAAAGGTATCAGGTAAAAACCTATAGTGCTACTAACCCATATGGTTCCTGTGGTTTAGTGACTTCCCAAGTACGGAGGGACCCCGACGCGCGTTTCGCGTAGATGGCTTTTTCAGAGGGGTATAATATCTTCGATCAAGTCCTTCTACCTTAAATATATTGTTTAATCCAGTCAGCTGGTACGGGTTGGCCAATGAAATCAGATCAATGCGGCCGTGCTTGTCAGACCGAAACATCGCGAGACTCGCACACCTGCCAGCCGAGTCCCCACTACGCATGCGTGGCTCCGGAAACCGCGCACGCGCAGAGAGGCACAAACGGTAGACAGGGTCAGAGCCAGCGATGACGCGTATGACAGGCAGGGCCGGTATACAACATCATAGGATGAAGTCAAAGTAAGTTTAAAAACCGAATTCTAATGCTACAAAGTTATATGCTGCAGTAAATAATTTAGTGCAGATATAAAAGCACATATCGATCCATGAAGATTCTCACTAGAGATAGTCATAATAAGATCAGTGTGAAAGTCGATATAATAAGACGGGATCGCAAAAAATGTATAAGATGGCAAGTGAGCACCCAGAGTGCTGTGATGAGTTAATAAATACAGTAATGAAAAAGAAGAAAGTTCATCAGTAAAAACAAACCAGTAAGAGATGAAAATTATAAACATAAATGAGTTGAGTACACAGAATACAATCCATGTTATAATAACATATTTATATTATATTATCAGCATACTGATGCTGAATTTAACCAATAGTGAGAAAACCCGAATTAAGAGAGTCCCACTCGTTAAAGCGGAACACATAATGTGTTTGTTCCACCCATATCCCAGGCTGTCAACAAAAAAACATAAAAGAATAACAGATATATAAATATTTACAGAGAATTATAAAATACAGTGAATTATCCCACGACGTGTAGAGATGATTTCAGGCAGATCCAAATAGTGAGAATCAACGTCTCACAAGCAGTAGAACAGATGTTTCAAAAATATATCGATCATGGATCGATGTAAGTATATACAGGTCAGAAACTGGCCAAAGTAGAAGACTAGAAGGAGAAAATATAAAAATTAATAGACATACAGTTTAAAAACACAAACAAATAAAAAATGGTAAAGGGATTACAAAAATGGCGCAAAACTAAGTGTCTCATTCAAACCAACAGGGGCCATAGTTCCAAGCGTAATAATCCACTTGCACTCCCTCTGAGCTAGCAATTTCTTGGCATCCCCACCTCTAATACCACATATCACCCTATCTATACCCCAAGCTTTGAAAGATCTTGGGTCACATGCATGGTGGATTTTAAAATGTCTGGGGATTGTTTTCAGCAAAGTAAGATCTTCAATTTCCCTAGCGGCGACTATGTCGCGCACATGTTCCCTAATTCGAATCCGTAGTTGTCTGGATGTCAGACCGATATATACCTTTGAACAGCCACATGTGGCATAGTATATAACGTTTGTCGTACTACAGGATATGTAGTATCGGATTTTAAACTCTCTGTTGTCAATCATAGAGGAAAAATTAGATGTGCGGACCATATTTGTGCATGCCACACAGTCGCCGCATGGGTAGCAGCCATGTCTGGGGTTTTTAGTTGCAAATAGGTTGCATTCTTTTGGCACATAGTGGCTTTTTACCAGCATGTCTTTCAAATTCATGCTCCTACGTGCTGTCATTAGTGGCTTTTTCGATAATTTATCAGCCAAGGTAGGTTCAGAGTGTAAGATTGGCCAATGTTTTTCCAAAGCAGATCTCATTGCCTGCCACTGATTGTTGTATGTGGCGATATATCGAATGCTAGTGTCATCACTTTTTTTAGTGGCGTTCAATTTTGGTGGATGTAAGATTGAATTACGATCCGTAACCTTTGCCCTTCTATATCCCTTCTTTATGCTTCTATGACTATATCCCCTATCTCGGAACCTCTCCTCCAGGTCTCTTGATTGCCTCTCAAAATTTCCATTTGATGAGCAAATACGCCTCATTCTTAGGAACTGACCAATAGGGACGGCCCCAATCGTGGACTGGCTGTGGGCAGATGTAGCATGTAGCAAGGAGTTAACGGATGTCTTTTTCCGAAATACATCGGTCTGAAGACATCCTATGCTGTCCACCTCAATGCTGATATCCAAAAACTCCACCTGATGCTTATCAAAAACATAGGTCAGTTTTATGTTCAAATCATTGGTGTTAAGACCCAGCATGAAGTGTGTGAGTTCAGTCTCCGTCCCCTGCCAAATAAACAGGACATCATCTATATATCGCATCCAGCACTGCACATGGTCGGCGGCGTGCGCGCCGTCACCAAGGAAAACCTGCCTCTCCCAGAGGCCGAGAATCAGGTTCGCATATGACGGCGCACACGCCGCACCCATGGCAGTGCCCCGCTTCTGTAAATAAAAGGTGTCCTTAAAAACAAAGAAGTTGTGCGTAAGAATATATTCTAATAGTTCCACAATCAGTTCACAGGTAGGGCCGTCCCAATTGCTCATCCCCAAGAAGAGGCGTACAGCGGTGATCCCATCATCATGTCGAATGCTGGTGTACAGCGATTCAATATCAGCTGTCACCAGAAACGTATCAACGTCGAGGGTAACACCGTCTATCCTTCTCAAAACATCTGTTGTATCCCTAACGTGGGATGGTAAACATTCCACTAGGGGTTTGAGGTAGTGATCAATAAATCTACAGATAGGGTCACACAGCCCCCCAATCCCTGATACTATAGGACGTCCTGGGGGGGTCTGTCATACTTTTGTGAACCTTCGGCAAGAAATAAAGCGTAGGTATCCTAGGGCATAGAACCATAAGACCAGTCAGTATATTTTTGGGAATTAGACCTTTCTCAAAGGCCAGATTAAGAACCTTCGATAGCTCAGCTGAAAACTTGCCCACTGGATTATATGCCAATTTTTGATAAGTGTCTTTATCCCTCAGGTGCCTATACGCCTCCTTTTCATATTTATCGGTTGGCCATATCACAATGTTCCCACCTTTGTCCGCCGCCTTATAAACAACATCCTCAAAACCTTGGAGTTCCTTCAATGCATTACGTTGGCATTTAGACAGGTTGTCATTTCTTCTATTTGAAGAGATGCATTTAAAGTCATTTATTACCATTTTAGTAAAGATCTCAACTTGCGGACATATGGACAAAGGTGGGAACCTCGCCGATCTGGGCACAACCGATTTGGGGAACCTACCTTGGTCAGTGGTAATTTGTTCCTGTAGGAGATCCTCAAGAGCCTTTAAAGCTTCCTTCTCCATTGCACTATTAAGTCCCAGATCTCCACCCGGTCTACTGTGTAGTTTTTTAAGGACTAGCTTACGTGCAAAGAGGTAAAGATCTTTCATGGCTGAAAAAAAGTTAAAGGAATTACTCGGGGAAAACGTTAATCCCCTGCTAAGTACGTCACATTGTGTTGCAGATAGGGAGTGCTTAGATAGATTTATCACCTGCAATACGTTCTTGGGTTTCTTCCCCTGTTGGTAAGACGAGATCTCCTTACGTCTGGCCACCTGTCTCTCTCTATTCCTACGGGGGTAATTCATTTCGTGGGAATTGAATCCTTCCTCGTTACGTTTGGATCTCAAAGGGTTCTCACTAGATGTTGCAGATGAGAAGGATGTGGATCTTGATCTAGGTGTAGGTCTTAAACCAGGCTTGCGCCATTTGTACATTTTACCCTCCAAAAAGTCGTTGTTATCTCTTTGAAATTTGGAAGATTTGGCTGAGAGGATTTCCTGCTCCCATTTCTTAAAGTCCCCATCCAGATCTATATTAAGTTTTTCCAATTCCAAGTTTGAGAGGTCTTTTTTCAAGGTAATTTGTAACTCCTCTATTTCCTTTTCCAAATCTATCAAGGTTGTTTGGTTTCCTTGTGATAATAATCCCATAAAACCCCTGGAACACTCAGAGGCTAGACCCTCCCATTTGGTCTTAAAGGTTTCATCCTCAATGGGGAAAGAGGGGAAGACCTGTACTCTCAGGCCTCTAGGTATTAATCCCTTAGATAAATACTTTTCCAGGAACGCCCTGTTCCACCAGATTTTGGTTCTTTTTTTATGTAGCTCTTTGAACCTATTGATGCAATCCCTCATATTTCTACCATTAGTGTTTAAAATTGGATTTGCGTCTTCATTAAAAACCTCGTTTAATTGTGAAATCCAGGACTGATCTCGAGTCCTGAAGTCCATTTTAGGCCCGGAGCCAGCAGCTGTGAAAGATACACAGAAATACAATAATATCAACATATGTCTCAACAGGAAAGTGGTTATCAGGGTTAGACCACCAGCAAGTGCGGATTCAGGCCTCCCTACTGTGGGAATAGAGACTCCAAATTAACTATAGAAAACACTGAGAACAAAGGAGTCATAGACTATTAGGATAAATTTGCCAATGGCATAGAAAAATAAACTTTATTAGGACAGTACAGATTACATACAATTTAAAATTAGACTACAAAATCCAAGACCTGTACACCTCCCAAGTGGCAAAAACGAACATAGAGGAAATACCTCTTATAAATGCAGCTCCGGGAAGAAGGAGATCGTTAAATCAAAACAAGCAAGGGCTCAAACAAACATATTGTCAGTTCAATGTAATTGAATATCAAATAAAGACAAGACGCCAGAATATGAAATATAAGTGAAATTAGGTCATATATTCATCCAGACTCATAGTAGCATTGTAGGTAAATGATTAAATGCTGGACTCAAAAAATGACGACAAATCGTTTACATAAGCCCACATCAAGCAAGATATATCTTCCCAGCAAGTAAAGCCACAAGAGGAAAGGTAAGTAGAAAAGGTATCAGGTAAAAACCTATAGTGCTACTAACCCATATGGTTCCTGTGGTTTAGTGACTTCCCAAGTACGGAGGGACCCCGACGCGCGTTTCGCGTAGATGGCTTTTTCAGAGGGGTATAATATCTTCGATCAAGTCCTTCTACCTTAAATATATTGTTTAATCCAGTCAGCTGGTACGGGTTGGCCAATGAAATCAGATCAATGCGGCCGTGCTTGTCAGACCGAAACATCGCGAGACTCGCACACCTGCCAGCCGAGTCCCCACTACGCATGCGTGGCTCCGGAAACCGCGCACGCGCAGAGAGGCACAAACGGCAGACAGGGTCAGAGCCAGCGATGACGCGTATGACAGGCAGGGCCGGTATACAACATCATAGGATGAAGTCAAAGTAAGTTTAAAAACCGAATTCTAATGCTACAAAGTTATATGCTGCAGTAAATAATTTAGTGCAGATATAAAAGCACATATCGATCCATGAAGATTCTCACTAGAGATAGTCATAATAAGATCAGTGTGAAAGTCGATATAATAAGACGGGATCGCAAAAAATGTATAAGATGGCAAGTGAGCACCCAGAGTGCTGTGATGAGTTAATAAATACAGTAATGAAAAAGAAGAAAGTTCATCAGTAAAAACAAACCAGTAAGAGATGAAAATTATAAACATAAATGAGTTGAGTACACAGAATACAATCCATGTTATAATAACATATTTATATTATATTATCAGCATACTGATGCTGAATTTAACCAATAGTGAGAAAACCCGAATTAAGAGAGTCCCACTCGTTAAAGCGGAACACATAATGTGTTTGTTCCACCCATATCCCAGGCTGTCAACAAAAAAACATAAAAGAATAACAGATATATAAATATTTACAGAGAATTATAAAATACAGTGAATTATCCCACGACGTGTAGAGATGATTTCAGGCAGATCCAAATAGTGAGAATCAACGTCTCACAAGCAGTAGAACAGATGTTTCAAAAATATATCGATCATGGATCGATGTAAGTATATACAGGTCAGAAACTGGCCAAAGTAGAAGACTAGAAGGAGAAAATATAAAAATTAATAGACATACAGTTTAAAAACACAAACAAATAAAAAATGGTAAAGGGATTACAAAAATGGCGCAAAACTAAGTGTCTCATTCAAACCAACAGGGGCCATAGTTCCAAGCGTAATAATCCACTTGCACTCCCTCTGAGCTAGCAATTTCTTGGCATCCCCACCTCTAATACCACATATCACCCTATCTATACCCCAAGCTTTGAAAGATCTTGGGTCACATGCATGGTGGATTTTAAAATGTCTGGGGATTGTTTTCAGCAAAGTAAGATCTTCAATTTCCCTAGCGGCGACTATGTCGCGCACATGTTCCCTAATTCGAATCCGTAGTTGTCTGGATGTCAGACCGATATATACCTTTGAACAGCCACATGTGGCATAGTATATAACGTTCGTCGTACTACAGGATATGTAGTATCGGATTTTAAACTCTCTGTTGTCAATCATAGAGGAAAAATTAGATGTGCGGACCATATTTGTGCATGCCACACAGTCGCCGCATGGGTAGCAGCCATGTCTGGGGTTTTTAGTTGCAAATAGGTTGCATTCTTTTGGCACATAGTGGCTTTTTACCAGCATGTCTTTCAAATTCATGCTCCTACGTGCTGTCATTAGTGGCTTTTTCGATAATTTATCAGCCAAGGTAGGTTCAGAGTGTAAGATTGGCCAATGTTTTTCCAAAGCAGATCTCATTGCCTGCCACTGATTGTTGTATGTGGCGATATATCGAATGCTAGTGTCATCACTTTTTTTAGTGGCGTTCAATTTTGGTGGATGTAAGATTGAATTACGATCCGTAACCTTTGCCCTTCTATATCCCTTGTTTATGCTTCTATGACTATATCCCCTATCTCGGAACCTCTCCTCCAGGTCTCTTGATTGCCTCTCAAAATTTCCATTTGATGAGCAAATACGCCTCATTCTTAGGAACTGACCAATAGGGACGGCCCCAATCGTGGACTGGCTGTGGGCAGATGTAGCATGTAGCAAGGAGTTAACGGATGTCTTTTTCCGAAATACATCGGTCTGAAGACATCCTATGCTGTCCACCTCAATGCTGATATCCAAAAACTCCACCTGATGCTTATCAAAAACATAGGTCAGTTTTATGTTCAAATCATTGGTGTTAAGACCCAGCATGAAGTGTGTGAGTTCAGTCTCCGTCCCCTGCCAAATAAACAGGACATCATCTATATATCGCATCCAGCACTGCACATGGTCGGCGGCGTGCGCGCCGTCACCAAGGAAAACCTGCCTCTCCCAGAGGCCGAGAAACAGGTTCGCATATGACGGCGCACACGCCGCACCCATGGCAGTGCCCCGCTTCTGTAAATAAAAGGTGTCCTTAAAAACAAAGAAGTTGTGCGTAAGAATATATTCTAATAGTTCCACAATCAGTTCACAGGTAGGGCCGTCCCAATTGCTCATCCCCAAGAAGAGGCATACAGCGGTGATCCCATCATCATGTCGAATGCTGGTGTACAGCGATTCAATATCAGCTGTCACCAGAAACGTATCAACGTCGAGGGTAACACCGTCTATCCTTCTCAAAACATCTGTTGTATCCCTAACGTGGGATGGTAAACATTCCACTAGGGGTTTGAGGTAGTGATCAATAAATCTACAGATAGGGTCACACAGCCCCCCAATCCCTGATACTATAGGACGTCCTGGGGGGTCTGTCATACTTTTGTGAACCTTCGGCAAGAAATAAAGCGTAGGTATCCTAGGGCATAGAACCATAAGACCAGTCAGTATATTTTTGGGAATTAGACCTTTCTCAAAGGCCAGATTAAGAACCTTCGATAGCTCAGCTGAAAACTTGCCCACTGGATTATATGCCAATTTTTGATAAGTGTCTTTATCCCTCAGGTGCCTATACGCCTCCTTTTCATATTTATCGGTTGGCCATATCACAATGTTCCCACCTTTGTCCGCCGCCTTATAAACAACATCCTCAAAACCTTGGAGTTCCTTCAATGCATTACGTTGGCATTTAGACAGGTTGTCATTTCTTCTATTTGAAGAGATGCATTTAAAGTCATTTATTACCATTTTAGTAAAGATCTCAACTTGCGGACATATGGACAAAGGTGGGAACCTCGCCGATCTGGGCACAACCGATTTGGGGAACCTACCTTGGTCAGTGGTAATTTGTTCCTGTAGGAGATCCTCAAGAGCCTTTAAAGCTTCCTTCTCCATTGCACTATTAAGTCCCAGATCTCCACCCGGTCTACTGTGTAGTTTTTTAAGGACTAGCTTACGTGCAAAGAGGTAAAGATCTTTCATGGCTGAAAAAAAGTTAAAGGAATTACTCGGGGAAAACGTTAATCCCCTGCTAAGTACGTCACATTGTGTTGCAGATAGGGAGTGCTTAGATAGATTTATCACCTGCAATACGTTCTTGGGTTTCTTCCCCTGTTGGTAAGACGAGATCTCCTTACGTCTGGCCACCTGTCTCTCTCTATTCCTACGGGGGTAATTCATTTCGTGGGAATTGAATCCTTCCTCGTTACGTTTGGATCTCAAAGGGTTCTCACTAGATGTTGCAGATGAGAAGGATGTGGATCTTGATCTAGGTGTAGGTCTTAAACCAGGCTTGCGCCATTTGTACATTTTACCCTCCAAAAAGTCGTTGTTATCTCTTTGAAATTTGGAAGATTTGGCTGAGAGGATTTCCTGCTCCCATTTCTTAAAGTCCCCATCCAGATCTATATTAAGTTTTTCCAATTCCAAGTTTGAGAGGTCTTTTTTCAAGGTAATTTGTAACTCCTCTATTTCCTTTTCCAAATCTATCAAGGTTGTTTGGTTTCCTTGTGATAATAATCCCATAAAACCCCTGGAACACTCAGAGGCTAGACCCTCCCATTTGGTCTTAAAGGTTTCATCCTCAATGGGGAAAGAGGGGAAGACCTGTACTCTCAGGCCTCTAGGTATTAATCCCTTAGATAAATACTTTTCCAGGAACGCCCTGTTCCACCAGATTTTGGTTCTTTTTTTATGTAGCTCTTTGAACCTATTGATGCAATCCCTCATATTTCTACCATTAGTGTTTAAAATTGGATTTGCGTCTTCATTAAAAACCTCGTTTAATTGTGAAATCCAGGACTGATCTCGAGTCCTGAAGTCCATTTTAGGCCCGGAGCCAGCAGCTGTGAAAGATACACAGAAATACAATAATATCAACATATGTCTCAACAGGAAAGTGGTTATCAGGGTTAGACCACCAGCAAGTGCGGATTCAGGCCTCCCTACTGTGGGAATAGAGACTCCAAATTAACTATAGAAAACACTGAGAACAAAGGAGTCATAGACTATTAGGATAAATTTGCCAATGGCATAGAAAAATAAACTTTATTAGGACAGTACAGATTACATACAATTTAAAATTAGACTACAAAATCCAAGACCTGTACACCTCCCAAGTGGCAAAAACGAACATAGAGGAAATACCTCTTATAAATGCAGCTCCGGGAAGAAGGAGATCGTTAAATCAAAACAAGCAAGGGCTCAAACAAACATATTGTCAGTTCAATGTAATTGAATATCAAATAAAGGCAAGACGCCAGAATATGAAATATAAGTGAAATTAGGTCATATATTCATCCAGACTCATAGTAGCATTGTAGGTAAATGATTAAATGCTGGACTCAAAAAATGACGACAAATTGTTTACATAAGCCCACATCAAGCAAGATATATCTTCCCAGCAAGTAAAGCCACAAGAGGAAAGGTAAGTAGAAAAGGTATCAGGTAAAAACCTATAGTGCTACTAACCCATATGGTTCCTGTGGTTCAGTGACTTCCCAAGTACGGAGGGACCCCGACGCGCGTTTCGCGTAGATGGCTTTTTCAGAGGGGTATAATATCTTCGATCAAGTCCTTCTACCTTAAATATATTGTTTAATCCAGTCAGCTGGTACGGGTTGGCCAATGAAATCAGATCAATGCGGCCGTGCTTGTCAGACCGAAACATCGCGAGACTCGCACACCAGCCAGCCGAGTCCCCACTACACATGCGTGGCTCCGGAAACCGCGCACGCGCAGAGAGGCACAAACGGCAGACAGGGTCAGAGCCAGCGATGACGCGTATGACAGGCAGGGCCGGTATACAACATCATAGGATGAAGTCAAAGTAAGTTTAAAAACCGAATTCTAATGCTACAAAGTTATATGCTGCAGTAAATAATTTAGTGCAGATATAAAAGCACATATCGATCCATGAAGATTCTCACTAGAGATAGTCATAATAAGATCAGTGTGAAAGTCGATATAATAAGACGGGATCGCAAAAAATGTATAAGATGGCAAGTGAGCACCCAGAGTGCTGTGATGAGTTAATAAATACAGTAATGAAAAAGAAGAAAGTTCATCAGTAAAAACAAACCAGTAAGAGATGAAAATTATAAACATAAATGAGTTGAGTACACAGAATACAATCCATGTTATAATAACATATTTATATTATATTATCAGCATACTGATGCTGAATTTAACCAATAGTGAGAAAACCCGAATTAAGAGAGTCCCACTCGTTAAAGCGGAACACATAATGTGTTTGTTCCACCCATATCCCAGGCTGTCAACAAAAAAACATAAAAGAATAACAGATATATAAATATTTACAGAGAATTATAAAATACAGTGAATTATCCCACGACGTGTAGAGATGATTTCAGGCAGATCCAAATAGTGAGAATCAACGTCTCACAAGCAGTAGAACAGATGTTTCAAAAATATATCGATCATGGATCGATGTAAGTATATACAGGTCAGAAACTGGCCAAAGTAGAAGACTAGAAGGAGAAAATATAAAAATTAATAGACATACAGTTTAAAAACACAAACAAATAAAAAATGGTAAAGGGATTACAAAAATGGCGCAAAACTAAGTGTCTCATTCAAACCAACAGGGGCCATAGTTCCAAGCGTAATAATCCACTTGCACTCCCTCTGAGCTAGCAATTTCTTGGCATCCCCACCTCTAATACCACATATCACCCTATCTATACCACAAGCTTTGAAAGATCTTGGGTCACATGCATGGTGGATTTTAAAATGTCTGGGGATTGTTTTCAGCAAAGTAAGATCTTCAATTTCCCTAGCGGCGACTATGTCGCGCACATGTTCCCTAATTCGAATCCGTAGTTGTCTGGATGTCAGACCGATATATACCTTTGAACAGCCACATGTGGCATAGTATATAACGTTCGTCGTACTACAGGATATGTAGTATCGGATTTTAAACTCTCTGTTGTCAATCATAGAGGAAAAATTAGATGTGCGGACCATATTTGTGCATGCCACACAGTCGCCGCATGGGTAGCAGCCATGTCTGGGGTTTTTAGTTGCAAATAGGTTGCATTCTTTTGGCACATAGTGGCTTTTTACCAGCATGTCTTTCAAATTCATGCTCCTACGTGCTGTCATTAGTGGCTTTTTCGATAATTTATCAGCCAAGGTAGGTTCAGAGTGTAAGATTGGCCAATGTTTTTCCAAAGCAGATCTCATTGCCTGCCACTGATTGTTGTATGTGGCGATATATCGAATGCTAGTGTCATCACTTTTTTTAGTGGCGTTCAATTTTGGTGGATGTAAGATTGAATTACGATCCGTAACCTTTGCCCTTCTATATCCCTTCTTTATGCTTCTATGACTATATCCCCTATCTCGGAACCTCTCCTCCAGGTCTCTTGATTGCCTCTCAAAATTTCCATTTGATGAGCAAATACGCCTCATTCTTAGGAACTGACCAATAGGGACGGCCCCAATCGTGGACTGGCTGTGGGCAGATGTAGCATGTAGCAAGGAGTTAACGGATGTCTTTTTCCGAAATACATCGGTCTGAAGACATCCTATGCTGTCCACCTCAATGCTGATATCCAAAAACTCCACCTGATGCTTATCAAAAACATAGGTCAGTTTTATGTTCAAATCATTGGTGTTAAGACCCAGCATGAAGTGTGTGAGTTCAGTCTCCGTCCCCTGCCAAATAAACAGGACATCATCTATATATCGCATCCAGCACTGCACATGGTCGGCGGCGTGCGCGCCGTCACCAAGGAAAACCTGCCTCTCCCAGAGGCCGAGAAACAGGTTCGCATATGACGGCGCACACGCCGCACCCATGGCAGTGCCCCGCTTCTGTAAATAAAAGGTGTCCTTAAAAACAAAGAAGTTGTGCGTAAGAATATATTCTAATAGTTCCACAATCAGTTCACAGGTAGGGCCGTCCCAATTGCTCATCCCCAAGAAGAGGCGTACAGCGGTGATCCCATCATCATGTCGAATGCTGGTGTACAGCGATTCAATATCAGCTGTCACCAGAAACGTATCAACGTCGAGGGTAACACCGTCTATCCTTCTCAAAACATCTGTTGTATCCCTAACGTGGGATGGTAAACATTCCACTAGGGGTTTGAGGTAGTGATCAATAAATCTACAGATAGGGTCACACAGCCCCCCAATCCCTGATACTATAGGACGTCCTGGGGGGTCTGTCATACTTTTGTGAACCTTCGGCAAGAAATAAAGCGTAGGTATCCTAGGGCATAGAACCATAAGACCAGTCAGTATATTTTTGGGAATTAGACCTTTCTCAAAGGCCAGATTAAGAACCTTCGATAGCTCAGCTGAAAACTTGCCCACTGGATTATATGCCAATTTTTGATAAGTGTCTTTATCCCTCAGGTGCCTATACGCCTCCTTTTCATATTTATCGGTTGGCCATATCACAATGTTCCCACCTTTGTCCGCCGCCTTATAAACAACATCCTCAAAACCTTGGAGTTCCTTCAATGCATTACGTTGGCATTTAGACAGGTTGTCATTTCTTCTATTTGAAGAGATGCATTTAAAGTCATTTATTACCATTTTAGTAAAGATCTCAACTTGCGGACATATGGACAAAGGTGGGAACCTCGCCGATCTGGGCACAACCGATTTGGGGAACCTACCTTGGTCAGTGGTAATTTGTTCCTGTAGGAGATCCTCAAGAGCCTTTAAAGCTTCCTTCTCCATTGCACTATTAAGTCCCAGATCTCCACCCGGTCTACTGTGTAGTTTTTTAAGGACTAGCTTACGTGCAAAGAGGTAAAGATCTTTCATGGCTGAAAAAAAGTTAAAGGAATTACTCGGGGAAAACGTTAATCCCCTGCTAAGTACGTCACATTGTGTTGCAGATAGGGAGTGCTTAGATAGATTTATCACCTGCAATACGTTCTTGGGTTTCTTCCCCTGTTGGTAAGACGAGATCTCCTTACGTCTGGCCACCTGTCTCTCTCTATTCCTACGGGGGTAATTCATTTCGTGGGAATTGAATCCTTCCTCGTTACGTTTGGATCTCAAAGGGTTCTCACTAGATGTTGCAGATGAGAAGGATGTGGATCTTGATCTAGGTGTAGGTCTTAAACCAGGCTTGCGCCATTTGTAAATTTTACCCTCCAAAAAGTCGTTGTTATCTCTTTGAAATTTGGAAGATTTGACTGAGAGGATTTCCTGCTCCCATTTCTTAAAGTCCCCATCCAGATCTATATTAAGTTTTTCCAATTCCAAGTTTGAGAGGTCTTTTTTCAAGGTAATTTGTAACTCCTCTATTTCCTTTTCCAAATCTATCAAGGTTGTTTGGTTTCCTTGTGATAATAATCCCATAAAACCCCTGGAACACTCAGAGGCTAGACCCTCCCATTTGGTCTTAAAGGTTTCATCCTCAATGGGGAAAGAGGGGAAGACCTGTACTCTCAGGCCTCTAGGTATTAATCCCTTAGATAAATACTTTTCCAGGAACGCCCTGTTCCACCAGATTTTGGTTCTTTTTTTATGTAGCTCTTTGAACCTATTGATGCAATCCCTCATATTTCTACCATTAGTGTTTAAAATTGGATTTGCGTCTTCATTAAAAACCTCGTTTAATTGTGAAATCCAGGACTGATCTCGAGTCCTGAAGTCCATTTTAGGCCCGGAGCCAGCAGCTGTGAAAGATACACAGAAATACAATAATATCAACATATGTCTCAACAGGAAAGTGGTTATCAGGGTTAGACCACCAGCAAGTGCGGATTCAGGCCTCCCTACTGTGGGAATAGAGACTCCAAATTAACTATAGAAAACACTGAGAACAAAGGAGTCATAGACTATTAGGATAAATTTGCCAATGGCATAGAAAAATAAACTTTATTAGGACAGTACAGATTACATACAATTTAAAATTAGACTACAAAATCCAAGACCTGTACACCTCCCAAGTGGCAAAAACGAACATAGAGGAAATACCTCTTATAAATGCAGCTCCGGGAAGAAGGAGATCGTTAAATCAAAACAAGCAAGGGCTCAAACAAACATATTGTCAGTTCAATGTAATTGAATATCAAATAAAGGCAAGACGCCAGAATATGAAATATAAGTGAAATTAGGTCATATATTCATCCAGACTCATAGTAGCATTGTAGGTAAATGATTAAATGCTGGACTCAAAAAATGACGACAAATTGTTTACATAAGCCCACATCAAGCAAGATATATCTTCCCAGCAAGTAAAGCCACAAGAGGAAAGGTAAGTAGAAAAGGTATCAGGTAAAAACCTATAGTGCTACTAACCCATATGGTTCCTGTGGTTCAGTGACTTCCCAAGTACGGAGGGACCCCGACGCGCGTTTCGCGTAGATGGCTTTTTCAGAGGGGTATAATATCTTCGATCAAGTCCTTCTACCTTAAATATATTGTTTAATCCAGTCAGCTGGTACGGGTTGGCCAATGAAATCAGATCAATGCGGCCGTGCTTGTCAGACCGAAACATCGCGAGACTCGCACACCTGCCAGCCGAGTCCCCACTACGCATGCGTGGCTCCGGAAACCGCGCACGCGCAGAGAGGCACAGACGGCAGACAGGGTCAGAGCCAGCGATGACGCGTATGACAGGCAGGGCCGGTATACAACATCATAGGATGAAGTCAAAGTAAGTTTAAAAACCGAATTCTAATGCTACAAAGTTATATGCTGCAGTAAATAATTTAGTGCAGATATAAAAGCACATATCGATCCATGAAGATTCTCACTAGAGATAGTCATAATAAGATCAGTGTGAAAGTCGATATAATAAGACGGGATCGCAAAAAATGTATAAGATGGCAAGTGAGCACCCAGAGTGCTGTGATGAGTTAATAAATACAGTAATGAAAAAGAAGAAAGTTCATCAGTAAAAACAAACCAGTAAGAGATGAAAATTATAAACATAAATGAGTTGAGTACACAGAATACAATCCATGTTATAATAACATATTTATATTATATTATCAGCATACTGATGCTGAATTTAACCAATAGTGAGAAAACCCGAATTAAGAGAGTCCCACTCGTTAAAGCGGAACACATAATGTGTTTGTTCCACCCATATCCCAGGCTGTCAACAAAAAAACATAAAAGAATAACAGATATATAAATATTTACAGAGAATTATAAAATACAGTGAATTATCCCACGACGTGTAGAGATGATTTCAGGCAGATCCAAATAGTGAGAATCAACGTCTCACAAGCAGTAGAACAGATGTTTCAAAAATATATCGATCATGGATCGATGTAAGTATATACAGGTCAGAAACTGGCCAAAGTAGAAGACTAGAAGGAGAAAATATAAAAATTAATAGACATACAGTTTAAAAACACAAACAAATAAAAAATGGTAAAGGGATTACAAAAATGGCGCAAAACTAAGTGTCTCATTCAAACCAACAGGGGCCATAGTTCCAAGCGTAATAATCCACTTGCACTCCCTCTGAGCTAGCAATTTCTTGGCATCCCCACCTCTAATACCACATATCACCCTATCTATACCCCAAGCTTTGAAAGATCTTGGGTCACATGCATGGTGGATTTTAAAATGTCTGGGGATTGTTTTCAGCAAAGTAAGATCTTCAATTTCCCTAGCGGCGACTATGTCGCGCACATGTTCCCTAATTCGAATCCGTAGTTGTCTGGATGTCAGACCGATATATACCTTTGAACAGCCACATGTGGCATAGTATATAACGTTCGTCGTACTACAGGATATGTAGTATCGGATTTTAAACTCTCTGTTGTCAATCATAGAGGAAAAATTAGATGTGCGGACCATATTTGTGCATGCCACACAGTCGCCGCATGGGTAGCAGCCATGTCTGGGGTTTTTAGTTGCAAATAGGTTGCATTCTTTTGGCACATAGTGGCTTTTTACCAGCATGTCTTTCAAATTCATGCTCCTACGTGCTGTCATTAGTGGCTTTTTCGATAATTTATCAGCCAAGGTAGGTTCAGAGTGTAAGATTGGCCAATGTTTTTCCAAAGCAGATCTCATTGCCTGCCACTGATTGTTGTATGTGGCGATATATCGAATGCTAGTGTCATCACTTTTTTTAGTGGCGTTCAATTTTGGTGGATGTAAGATTGAATTACGATCCGTAACCTTTGCCCTTCTATATCCCTTCTTTATGCTTCTATGACTATATCCCCTATCTCGGAACCTCTCCTCCAGGTCTCTTGATTGCCTCTCAAAATTTCCATTTGATGAGCAAATACGCCTCATTCTTAGGAACTGACCAATAGGGACGGCCCCAATCGTGGACTGGCTGTGGGCAGATGTAGCATGTAGCAAGGAGTTAACGGATGTCTTTTTCCGAAATACATCGGTCTGAAGACATCCTATGCTGTCCACCTCAATGCTGATATCCAAAAACTCCACCTGATGCTTATCAAAAACATAGGTCAGTTTTATGTTCAAATCATTGGTGTTAAGACCCAGCATGAAGTGTGTGAGTTCAGTCTCCGTCCCCTGCCAAATAAACAGGACATCATCTATATATCGCATCCAGCACTGCACATGGTCGGCGGCGTGCGCGCCGTCACCAAGGAAAACCTGCCTCTCCCAGAGGCCGAGAAACAGGTTCGCATATGACGGCGCACACGCCGCACCCATGGCAGTGCCCCGCTTCTGTAAATAAAAGGTGTCCTTAAAAACAAAGAAGTTGTGCGTAAGAATATATTCTAATAGTTCCACAATCAGTTCACAGGTAGGGCCGTCCCAATTGCTCATCCCCAAGAAGAGGCGTACAGCGGTGATCCCATCATCATGTCGAATGCTGGTGTACAGCGATTCAATATCAGCTGTCACCAGAAACGTATCAACGTCGAGGGTAACACCGTCTATCCTTCTCAAAACATCTGTTGTATCCCTAACGTGGGATGGTAAACATTCCACTAGGGGTTTGAGGTAGTGATCAATAAATCTACAGATAGGGTCACACAGCCCCCCAATCCCTGATACTATAGGACGTCCTGGGGGGTCTGTCATACTTTTGTGAACCTTCGGCAAGAAATAAAGCGTAGGTATCCTAGGGCATAGAACCATAAGACCAGTCAGTATATTTTTGGGAATTAGACCTTTCTCAAAGGCCAGATTAAGAACCTTCGATAGCTCAGCTGAAAACTTGCCCACTGGATTATATGCCAATTTTTGATAAGTGTCTTTATCCCTCAGGTGCCTATACGCCTCCTTTTCATATTTATCGGTTGGCCATATCACAATGTTCCCACCTTTGTCCGCCGCCTTATAAACAACATCCTCAAAACCTTGGAGTTCCTTCAATGCATTACGTTGGCATTTAGACAGGTTGTCATTTCTTCTATTTGAAGAGATGCATTTAAAGTCATTTATTACCATTTTAGTAAAGATCTCAACTTGCGGACATATGGACAAAGGTGGGAACCTCGCCGATCTGGGCACAACCGATTTGGGGAACCTACCTTGGTCAGTGGTAATTTGTTCCTGTAGGAGATCCTCAAGAGCCTTTAAAGCTTCCTTCTCCATTGCACTATTAAGTCCCAGATCTCCACCCGGTCTACTGTGTAGTTTTTTAAGGACTAGCTTACGTGCAAAGAGGTAAAGATCTTTCATGGCTGAAAAAAAGTTAAAGGAATTACTCGGGGAAAACGTTAATCCCCTGCTAAGTACGTCACATTGTGTTGCAGATAGGGAGTGCTTAGATAGATTTATCACCTGCAATACGTTCTTGGGTTTCTTCCCCTGTTGGTAAGACGAGATCTCCTTACGTCTGGCCACCTGTCTCTCTCTATTCCTACGGGGGTAATTCATTTCGTGGGAATTGAATCCTTCCTCGTTACGTTTGGATCTCAAAGGGTTCTCACTAGATGTTGCAGATGAGAAGGATGTGGATCTTGATCTAGGTGTAGGTCTTAAACCAGGCTTGCGCCATTTGTACATTTTACCCTCCAAAAAGTCGTTGTTATCTCTTTGAAATTTGGAAGATTTGACTGAGAGGATTTCCTGCTCCCATTTCTTAAAGTCCCCATCCAGATCTATATTAAGTTTTTCCAATTCCAAGTTTGAGAGGTCTTTTTTCAAGGTAATTTGTAACTCCTCTATTTCCTTTTCCAAATCTATCAAGGTTGTTTGGTTTCCTTGTGATAATAATCCCATAAAACCCCTGGAACACTCAGAGGCTAGACCCTCCCATTTGGTCTTAAAGGTTTCATCCTCAATGGGGAAAGAGGGGAAGACCTGTACTCTCAGGCCTCTAGGTATTAATCCCTTAGATAAATACTTTTCCAGGAACGCCCTGTTCCACCAGATTTTGGTTCTTTTTTTATGTAGCTCTTTGAACCTATTGATGCAATCCCTCATATTTCTACCATTAGTGTTTAAAATTGGATTTGCGTCTTCATTAAAAACCTCGTTTAATTGTGAAATCCAGGACTGATCTCGAGTCCTGAAGTCCATTTTAGGCCCGGAGCCAGCAGCTGTGAAAGATACACAGAAATACAATAATATCAACATATGTCTCAACAGGAAAGTGGTTATCAGGGTTAGACCACCAGCAAGTGCGGATTCAGGCCTCCCTACTGTGGGAATAGAGACTCCAAATTAACTATAGAAAACACTGAGAACAAAGGAGTCATAGACTATTAGGATAAATTTGCCAATGGCATAGAAAAATAAACTTTATTAGGACAGTACAGATTACATACAATTTAAAATTAGACTACAAAATCCAAGACCTGTACACCTCCCAAGTGGCAAAAACGAACATAGAGGAAATACCTCTTATAAATGCAGCTCCGGGAAGAAGGAGATCGTTAAATCAAAACAAGCAAGGGCTCAAACAAACATATTGTCAGTTCAATGTAATTGAATATCAAATAAAGGCAAGACGCCAGAATATGAAATATAAGTGAAATTAGGTCATATATTCATCCAGACTCATAGTAGCATTGTAGGTAAATGATTAAATGCTGGACTCAAAAAATGACGACAAATTGTTTACATAAGCCCACATCAAGCAAGATATATCTTCCCAGCAAGTAAAGCCACAAGAGGAAAGGTAAGTAGAAAAGGTATCAGGTAAAAACCTATAGTGCTACTAACCCATATGGTTCCTGTGGTTCAGTGACTTCCCAAGTACGGAGGGACCCCGACGCGCGTTTCGCGTAGATGGCTTTTTCAGAGGGGTATAATATCTTCGATCAAGTCCTTCTACCTTAAATATATTGTTTAATCCAGTCAGCTGGTACGGGTTGGCCAATGAAATCAGATCAATGCGGCCGTGCTTGTCAGACCGAAACATCGCGAGACTCGCACACCTGCCAGCCGAGTCCCCACTACGCATGCGTGGCTCCGGAAACCGCGCACGCGCAGAGAGGCACAAACGGCAGACAGGGTCAGAGCCAGCGATGACGCGTATGACAGGCAGGGCCGGTATACAACATCATAGGATGAAGTCAAAGTAAGTTTAAAAACCGAATTCTAATGCTACAAAGTTATATGCTGCAGTAAATAATTTAGTGCAGATATAAAAGCACATATCGATCCATGAAGATTCTCACTAGAGATAGTCATAATAAGATCAGTGTGAAAGTCGATATAATAAGACGGGATCGCAAAAAATGTATAAGATGGCAAGTGAGCACCCAGAGTGCTGTGATGAGTTAATAAATACAGTAATGAAAAAGAAGAAAGTTCATCAGTAAAAACAAACCAGTAAGAGATGAAAATTATAAACATAAATGAGTTGAGTACACAGAATACAATCCATGTTATAATAACATATTTATATTATATTATCAGCATACTGATGCTGAATTTAACCAATAGTGAGAAAACCCGAATTAAGAGAGTCCCACTCGTTAAAGCGGAACACATAATGTGTTTGTTCCACCCATATCCCAGGCTGTCAACAAAAAAACATAAAAGAATAACAGATATATAAATATTTACAGAGAATTATAAAATACAGTGAATTATCCCACGACGTGTAGAGATGATTTCAGGCAGATCCAAATAGTGAGAATCAACGTCTCACAAGCAGTAGAACAGATGTTTCAAAAATATATCGATCATGGATCGATGTAAGTATATACAGGTCAGAAACTGGCCAAAGTAGAAGACTAGAAGGAGAAAATATAAAAATTAATAGACATACAGTTTAAAAACACAAACAAATAAAAAATGGTAAAGGGATTACAAAAATGGCGCAAAACTAAGTGTCTCATTCAAACCAACAGGGGCCATAGTTCCAAGCGTAATAATCCACTTGCACTCCCTCTGAGCTAGCAATTTCTTGGCATCCCCACCTCTAATACCACATATCACCCTATCTATACCCCAAGCTTTGAAAGATCTTGGGTCACATGCATGGTGGATTTTAAAATGTCTGGGGATTGTTTTCAGCAAAGTAAGATCTTCAATTTCCCTAGCGGCGACTATGTCGCGCACATGTTCCCTAATTCGAATCCGTAGTTGTCTGGATGTCAGACCGATATATACCTTTGAACAGCCACATGTGGCATAGTATATAACGTTCGTCGTACTACAGGATATGTAGTATCGGATTTTAAACTCTCTGTTGTCAATCATAGAGGAAAAATTAGATGTGCGGACCATATTTGTGCATGCCACACAGTCGCCGCATGGGTAGCAGCCATGTCTGGGGTTTTTAGTTGCAAATAGGTTGCATTCTTTTGGCACATAGTGGCTTTTTACCAGCATGTCTTTCAAATTCATGCTCCTACGTGCTGTCATTAGTGGCTTTTTCGATAATTTATCAGCCAAGGTAGGTTCAGAGTGTAAGATTGGCCAATGTTTTTCCAAAGCAGATCTCATTGCCTGCCACTGATTGTTGTATGTGGCGATATATCGAATGCTAGTGTCATCACTTTTTTTAGTGGCGTTCAATTTTGGTGGATATAAGATTGAATTACGATCCGTAACCTTTGCCCTTCTATATCCCTTCTTTATGCTTCTATGACTATATCCCCTATCTCGGAACCTCTCCTCCAGGTCTCTTGATTGCCTCTCAAAATTTCCATTTGATGAGCAAATACGCCTCATTCTTAGGAACTGACCAATAGGGACGGCCCCAATCGTGGACTGGCTGTGGGCAGATGTAGCATGTAGCAAGGAGTTAACGGATGTCTTTTTCCGAAATACATCGGTCTGAAGACATCCTATGCTGTCCACCTCAATGCTGATATCCAAAAACTCCACCTGATGCTTATCAAAAACATAGGTCAGTTTTATGTTCAAATCATTGGTGTTAAGACCCAGCATGAAGTGTGTGAGTTCAGTCTCCGTCCCCTGCCAAATAAACAGGACATCATCTATATATCGCATCCAGCACTGCACATGGTCGGCGGCGTGCGCGCCGTCACCAAGGAAAACCTGCCTCTCCCAGAGGCCGAGAAACAGGTTCACATATGACGGCGCACACGCCGCACCCATGGCAGTGCCCCGCTTCTGTAAATAAAAGGTGTCCTTAAAAACAAAGAAGTTGTGCGTAAGAATATATTCTAATAGTTCCACAATCAGTTCACAGGTAGGGCCGTCCCAATTGCTCATCCCCAAGAAGAGGCGTACAGCGGTGATCCCATCATCATGTCGAATGCTGGTGTACAGCGATTCAATATCAGCTGTCACCAGAAACGTATCAACGTCGAGGGTAACACCGTCTATCCTTCTCAAAACATCTGTTGTATCCCTAACGTGGGATGGTAAACATTCCACTAGGGGTTTGAGGTAGTGATCAATAAATCTACAGATAGGGTCACACAGCCCCCCAATCCCTGATACTATAGGACGTCCTGGGGGGTCTGTCATACTTTTGTGAACCTTCGGCAAGAAATAAAGCGTAGGTATCCTAGGGCATAGAACCATAAGACCAGTCAGTATATTTTTGGGAATTAGACCTTTCTCAAAGGCCAGATTAAGAACCTTCGATAGCTCAGCTGAAAACTTGCCCACTGGATTATATGCCAATTTTTGATAAGTGTCTTTATCCCTCAGGTGCCTATACGCCTCCTTTTCATATTTATCGGTTGGCCATATCACAATGTTCCCACCTTTGTCCGCCGCCTTATAAACAACATCCTCAAAACCTTGGAGTTCCTTCAATGCATTACGTTGGCATTTAGACAGGTTGTCATTTCTTCTATTTGAAGAGATGCATTTAAAGTCATTTATTACCATTTTAGTAAAGATCTCAACTTGCGGACATATGGACAAAGGTGGGAACCTCGCCGATCTGGGCACAACCGATTTGGGGAACCTACCTTGGTCAGTGGTAATTTGTTCCTGTAGGAGATCCTCAAGAGCCTTTAAAGCTTCCTTCTCCATTGCACTATTTAGTCCCAGATCTCCACCCGGTCTACTGTGTAGTTTTTTAAGGACTAGCTTACGTGCAAAGAGGTAAAGATCTTTCATGGCTGAAAAAAAGTTAAAGGAATTACTCGGGGAAAACGTTAATCCCCTGCTAAGTACGTCACATTGTGTTGCAGATAGGGAGTGCTTAGATAGATTTATCACCTGCAATACGTTCTTGGGTTTCTTCCCCTGTTGGTAAGACGAGATCTCCTTACGTCTGGCCACCTGTCTCTCTCTATTCCTACGGGGGTAATTCATTTCGTGGGAATTGAATCCTTCCTCGTTACGTTTGGATCTCAAAGGGTTCTCACTAGATGTTGCAGATGAGAAGGATGTGGATCTTGATCTAGGTGTAGGTCTTAAACCAGGCTTGCGCCATTTGTACATTTTACCCTCCAAAAAGTCGTTGTTATCTCTTTGAAATTTGGAAGATTTGACTGAGAGGATTTCCTGCTCCCATTTCTTAAAGTCCCCATCCAGATCTATATTAAGTTTTTCCAATTCCAAGTTTGAGAGGTCTTTTTTCAAGGTAATTTGTAACTCCTCTATTTCCTTTTCCAAATCTATCAAGGTTGTTTGGTTTCCTTGTGATAATAATCCCATAAAACCCCTGGAACACTCAGAGGCTAGACCCTCCCATTTGGTCTTAAAGGTTTCATCCTCAATGGGGAAAGAGGGGAAGACCTGTACTCTCAGGCCTCTAGGTATTAATCCCTTAGATAAATACTTTTCCAGGAACGCCCTGTTCCACCAGATTTTGGTTCTTTTTTTATGTAGCTCTTTGAACCTATTGATGCAATCCCTCATATTTCTACCATTAGTGTTTAAAATTGGATTTGCGTCTTCATTAAAAACCTCGTTTAATTGTGAAATCCAGGACTGATCTCGAGTCCTGAAGTCCATTTTAGGCCCGGAGCCAGCAGCTGTGAAAGATACACAGAAATACAATAATATCAACATATGTCTCAACAGGAAAGTGGTTATCAGGGTTAGACCACCAGCAAGTGCGGATTCAGGCCTCCCTACTGTGGGAATAGAGACTCCAAATTAACTATAGAAAACACTGAGAACAAAGGAGTCATAGACTATTAGGATAAATTTGCCAATGGCATAGAAAAATAAACTTTATTAGGACAGTACAGATTACATACAATTTAAAATTAGACTACAAAATCCAAGACCTGTACACCTCCCAAGTGGCAAAAACGAACATAGAGGAAATACCTCTTATAAATGCAGCTCCGGGAAGAAGGAGATCGTTAAATCAAAACAAGCAAGGGCTCAAACAAACATATTGTCAGTTCAATGTAATTGAATATCAAATAAAGGCAAGACGCCAGAATATGAAATATAAGTGAAATTAGGTCATATATTCATCCAGACTCATAGTAGCATTGTAGGTAAATGATTAAATGCTGGACTCAAAAAATGACGACAAATTGTTTACATAAGCCCACATCAAGCAAGATATATCTTCCCAGCAAGTAAAGCCACAAGAGGAAAGGTAAGTAGAAAAGGTATCAGGTAAAAACCTATAGTGCTACTAACCCATATGGTTCCTGTGGTTCAGTGACTTCCCAAGTACGGAGGGACCCCGACGCGCGTTTCGCGTAGATGGCTTTTTCAGAGGGGTATAATATCTTCGATCAAGTCCTTCTACCTTAAATATATTGTTTAATCCAGTCAGCTGGTACGGGTTGGCCAATGAAATCAGATCAATGCGGCCGTGCTTGTCAGACCGAAACATCGCGAGACTCGCACACCTGCCAGCCGAGTCCCCACTACGCATGCGTGGCTCCGGAAACCGCGCACGCGCAGAGAGGCACAAACGGCAGACAGGGTCAGAGCCAGCGATGACGCGTATGACAGGCAGGGCCGGTATACAACATCATAGGATGAAGTCAAAGTAAGTTTAAAAACCGAATTCTAATGCTACAAAGTTATATGCTGCAGTAAATAATTTAGTGCAGATATAAAAGCACGGTCTGACAAGCACGGCCGCATTGATCTGATTTCATTGGCCAACCCGTACCAGCTGACTGGATTAAACAATATATTTAAGGTAGAAGGACTTGATCGAAGATATTATACCCCTCTGAAAAAGCCATCTTCGCGAAACGCGCGTCGGGGTCCCTCCGTACTTGGGAAGTCACTGAACCACAGGAACCATATGGGTTAGTAGCACTATAGGTTTTTACCTGATACCTTTTCTACTTACCTTTCCTCTTGTGGCTTTACTTGCTGGGAAGATATATCTTGCTTGATGTGGGCTTATGTAAACAATTTGTCGTCATTTTTTGAGTCCAGCATTTAATCATTTACCTACAATGCTACTATGAGTCTGGATGAATATATGACCTAATTTCACTTATATTTCATATTCTGGCGTCTTGCCTTTATTTGATATTCAATTACAT
The DNA here is from genome assembly GCF_050947455.1 of Rhinoderma darwinii. Lineage (NCBI taxonomy): Eukaryota > Metazoa > Chordata > Amphibia > Anura > Rhinodermatidae > Rhinoderma > Rhinoderma darwinii. The sequence goes on from NW_027463907.1 coordinate 61,639, forward strand.
TGAACTGACAATATGTTTGTTTGAGCCCTTGCTTGTTTTGATTTAACGATCTCCTTCTTCCCGGAGCTGCATTTATAAGAGGTATTTCCTCTATGTTCGTTTTTGCCACTTGGGAGGTGTACAGGTCTTGGATTTTGTAGTCTAATTTTAAATTGTATGTAATCTGTACTGTCCTAATAAAGTTTATTTTTCTATGCCATTGGCAAATTTATCCTAATAGTCTATGACTCCTTTGTTCTCAGTGTTTTCTATAGTTAATTTGGAGTCTCTATTCCCACAGTAGGGAGGCCTGAATCCGCACTTGCTGGTGGTCTAACCCTGATAACCACTTTCCTGTTGAGACATATGTTGATATTATTGTATTTCTGTGTATCTTTCACAGCTGCTGGCTCCGGGCCTAAAATGGACTTCAGGACTCGAGATCAGTCCTGGATTTCACAATTAAACGAGGTTTTTAATGAAGACGCAAATCCAATTTTAAACACTAATGGTAGAAATATGAGGGATTGCATCAATAGGTTCAAAGAGCTACATAAAAAAAGAACCAAAATCTGGTGGAACAGGGCGTTCCTGGAAAAGTATTTATCTAAGGGATTAATACCTAGAGGCCTGAGAGTACAGGTCTTCCCCTCTTTCCCCATTGAGGATGAAACCTTTAAGACCAAATGGGAGGGTCTAGCCTCTGAGTGTTCCAGGGGTTTTATGGGATTATTATCACAAGGAAACCAAACAACCTTGATAGATTTGGAAAAGGAAATAGAGGAGTTACAAATTACCTTGAAAAAAGACCTCTCAAACTTGGAATTGGAAAAACTTAATATAGATCTGGATGGGGACTTTAAGAAATGGGAGCAGGAAATCCTCTCAGTCAAATCTTCCAAATTTCAAAGAGATAACAACGACTTTTTGGAGGGTAAAATGTACAAATGGCGCAAGCCTGGTTTAAGACCTACACCTAGATCAAGATCCACATCCTTCTCATCTGCAACATCTAGTGAGAACCCTTTGAGATCCAAACGTAACGAGGAAGGATTCAATTCCCACGAAATGAATTACCCCCGTAGGAATAGAGAGAGACAGGTGGCCAGACGTAAGGAGATCTCGTCTTACCAACAGGGGAAGAAACCCAAGAACGTATTGCAGGTGATAAATCTATCTAAGCACTCCCTATCTGCAACACAATGTGACGTACTTAGCAGGGGATTAACGTTTTCCCCGAGTAATTCCTTTAACTTTTTTTCAGCCATGAAAGATCTTTACCTCTTTGCACGTAAGCTAGTCCTTAAAAAACTACACAGTAGACCGGGTGGAGATCTGGGACTTAATAGTGCAATGGAGAAGGAAGCTTTAAAGGCTCTTGAGGATCTCCTACAGGAACAAATTACCACTGACCAAGGTAGGTTCCCCAAATCGGTTGTGCCCAGATCGGCGAGGTTCCCACCTTTGTCCATATGTCCGCAAGTTGAGATCTTTACTAAAATGGTAATAAATGACTTTAAATGCATCTCTTCAAATAGAAGAAATGACAACCTGTCTAAATGCCAACGTAATGCATTGAAGGAACTCCAAGGTTTTGAGGATGTTGTTTATAAGGCGGCGGACAAAGGTGGGAACATTGTGATATGGCCAACCGATAAATATGAAAAGGAGGCGTATAGGCACCTGAGGGATAAAGACACTTATCAAAAATTGGCATATAATCCAGTGGGCAAGTTTTCAGCTGAGCTATCGAAGGTTCTTAATCTGGCCTTTGAGAAAGGTCTAATTCCCAAAAATATACTGACTGGTCTTATGGTTCTATGCCCTAGGATACCTACGCTTTATTTCTTGCCGAAGGTTCACAAAAGTATGACAGACCCCCCAGGACGTCCTATAGTATCAGGGATTGGGGGGCTGTGTGACCCTATCTGTAGATTTATTGATCACTACCTCAAACCCCTAGTGGAATGTTTACCATCCCACGTTAGGGATACAACAGATGTTTTGAGAAGGATAGACGGTGTTACCCTCGACGTTGATACGTTTCTGGTGACAGCTGATATTGAATCGCTGTACACCAGCATTCGACATGATGATGGGATCACCGCTGTACGCCTCTTCTTGGGGATGAGCAATTGGGACGGCCCTACCTGTGAACTGATTGTGGAACTATTAGAATATATTCTTACGCACAACTTCTTTGTTTTTAAGGACACCTTTTATTTACAGAAGCGGGGCACTGCCATGGGTGCGGCGTGTGCGCCGTCATATGCGAACCTGTTTCTCGGCCTCTGGGAGAGGCAGGTTTTCCTTGGTGACGGCGCGCACGCCGCCGACCATGTGCAGTGCTGGATGCGATATATAGATGATGTCCTGTTTATTTGGCAGGGGACGGAGACTGAACTCACACACTTCATGCTGGGTCTTAACACCAATGATTTGAACATAAAACTGACCTATGTTTTTGATAAGCATCAGGTGGAGTTTTTGGATATCAGCATTGAGGTGGACAGCATAGGATGTCTTCAGACCGATGTATTTCGGAAAAAGACATCCGTTAACTCCTTGCTACATGCTACATCTGCCCACAGCCAGTCCACGATTGGGGCCGTCCCTATTGGTCAGTTCCTAAGAATGAGGCGTATTTGCTCATCAAATGGAAATTTTGAGAGGCAATCAAGAGACCTGGAGGAGAGGTTCCGAGATAGGGGATATAGTCATAGAAGCATAAAGAAGGGATATAGAAGGGCAAAGGTTACGGATCGTAATTCAATCTTACATCCACCAAAATTGAACGCCACTAAAAAAAGTGATGACACTAGCATTCGATATATCGCCACATACAACAATCAGTGGCAGGCAATGAGATCTGCTTTGGAAAAACATTGGCCAATCTTACACTCTGAACCTACCTTGGCTGATAAATTATCGAAAAAGCCACTAATGACAGCACGTAGGAGCATGAATTTGAAAGACATGCTGGTAAAAAGCCACTATGTGCCAAAAGAATGCAACCTATTTGCAACTAAAAACCCCAGACATGGCTGCTACCCATGCGGCGACTGTGTGGCATGCACAAATATGGTCCGCACATCTAATTTTTCCTCTATGATTGACAACAGAGAGTTTAAAATCCGATACTACATATCCTGTAGTACGACGAACGTTATATACTATGCCACATGTGGCTGTTCAAAGGTATATATCGGTCTGACATCCAGACAACTACGGATTCGAATTAGGGAACATGTGCGCGACATAGTCGCCGCTAGGGAAATTGAAGATCTTACTTTGCTGAAAACAATCCCCAGACATTTTAAAATCCACCATGCATGTGACCCAAGATCTTTCAAAGCTTGGGGTATAGATAGGGTGATATGTGGTATTAGAGGTGGGGATGCCAAGAAATTGCTAGCTCAGAGGGAGTGCAAGTGGATTATTACGCTTGGAACTATGGCCCCTGTTGGTTTGAATGAGACACTTAGTTTTGCGCCATTTTTGTAATCCCTTTACCATTTTTTATTTGTTTGTGTTTTTAAACTGTATGTCTATTAATTTTTATATTTTCTCCTTCTAGTCTTCTACTTTGGCCAGTTTCTGACCTGTATATACTTACATCGATCCATGATCGATATATTTTTGAAACATCTGTTCTACTGCTTGTGAGACGTTGATTCTCACTATTTGGATCTGCCTGAAATCATCTCTACACGTCGTGGGATAATTCACTGTATTTTATAATTCTCTGTAAATATTTATATATCTGTTATTCTTTTATGTTTTTTTGTTGACAGCCTGGGATATGGGTGGAACAAACACATTATGTGTTCCGCTTTAACGAGTGGGACTCTCTTAATTCGGGTTTTCTCACTATTGGTTAAATTCAGCATCAGTATGCTGATAATATAATATAAATATGTTATTATAACATGGATTGTATTCTGTGTACTCAACTCATTTATGTTTATAATTTTCATCTCTTACTGGTTTGTTTTTACTGATGAACTTTCTTCTTTTTCATTACTGTATTTATTAACTCATCACAGCACTCTGGGTGCTCACTTGCCATCTTATACATTTTTTGCAATCCCGTCTTATTATATCGACTTTCACACTGATCTTATTATGACTATCTCTAGTGAGAATCTTCATGGATCGATATGTGCTTTTATATCTGCACTAAATTATTTACTGCAGCATATAACTTTGTAGCATTAGAATTCGGTTTTTAAACTTACTTTGACTTCATCCTATGATGTTGTATACCGGCCCTGCCTGTCATACGCGTCATCGCTGGCTCTGACCCTGTCTGCCGTTTGTGCCTCTCTGCGCGTGCGCGGTTTCCGGAGCCACGCATGCGTAGTGGGGACTCGGCTGGCAGGTGTGCGAGTCTCGCGATGTTTCGGTCTGACAAGCACGGCCGCATTGATCTGATTTCATTGGCCAACCCGTACCAGCTGACTGGATTAAACAATATATTTAAGGTAGAAGGACTTGATCGAAGATATTATACCCCTCTGAAAAAGCCATCTACGCGAAACGCGCGTCGGGGTCCCTCCGTACTTGGGAAGTCACTGAACCACAGGAACCATATGGGTTAGTAGCACTATAGGTTTTTACCTGATACCTTTTCTACTTACCTTTCCTCTTGTGGCTTTACTTGCTGGGAAGATATATCTTGCTTGATGTGGGCTTATGTAAACAATTTGTCGTCATTTTTTGAGTCCAGCATTTAATCATTTACCTACAATGCTACTATGAGTCTGGATGAATATATGACCTAATTTCACTTATATTTCATATTCTGGCGTCTTGCCTTTATTTGATATTCAATTACATTGAACTGACAATATGTTTGTTTGAGCCCTTGCTTGTTTTGATTTAACGATCTCCTTCTTCCCGGAGCTGCATTTATAAGAGGTATTTCCTCTATGTTCGTTTTTGCCACTTGGGAGGTGTACAGGTCTTGGATTTTGTAGTCTAATTTTAAATTGTATGTAATCTGTACTGTCCTAATAAAGTTTATTTTTCTATGCCATTGGCAAATTTATCCTAATAGTCTATGACTCCTTTGTTCTCAGTGTTTTCTATAGTTAATTTGGAGTCTCTATTCCCACAGTAGGGAGGCCTGAATCCGCACTTGCTGGTGGTCTAACCCTGATAACCACTTTCCTGTTGAGACATATGTTGATATTATTGTATTTCTGTGTATCTTTCACAGCTGCTGGCTCCGGGCCTAAAATGGACTTCAGGACTCGAGATCAGTCCTGGATTTCACAATTAAACGAGGTTTTTAATGAAGACGCAAATCCAATTTTAAACACTAATGGTAGAAATATGAGGGATTGCATCAATAGGTTCAAAGAGCTACATAAAAAAAGAACCAAAATCTGGTGGAACAGGGCGTTCCTGGAAAAGTATTTATCTAAGGGATTAATACCTAGAGGCCTGAGAGTACAGGTCTTCCCCTCTTTCCCCATTGAGGATGAAACCTTTAAGACCAAATGGGAGGGTCTAGCCTCTGAGTGTTCCAGGGGTTTTATGGGATTATTATCACAAGGAAACCAAACAACCTTGATAGATTTGGAAAAGGAAATAGAGGAGTTACAAATTACCTTGAAAAAAGACCTCTCAAACTTGTAATTGGAAAAACTTAATATAGATCTGGATGGGGACTTTAAGAAATGGGAGCAGGAAATCCTCTCAGTCAAATCTTCCAAATTTCAAAGAGATAACAACGACTTTTTGGAGGGTAAAATGTACAAATGGCGCAAGCCTGGTTTAAGACCTACACCTAGATCAAGATCCACATCCTTCTCATCTGCAACATCTAGTGAGAACCCTTTGAGATCCAAACGTAACGAGGAAGGATTCAATTCCCACGAAATGAATTACCCCCGTAGGAATAGAGAGAGACAGGTGGCCAGACGTAAGGAGATCTCGTCTTACCAACAGGGGAAGAAACCCAAGAACGTATTGCAGGTGATAAATCTATCTAAGCACTCCCTATCTGCAACACAATGTGACGTACTTAGCAGGGGATTAACGTTTTCCCCGAGTAATTCCTTTAACTTTTTTTCAGCCATGAAAGATCTTTACCTCTTTGCACGTAAGCTAGTCCTTAAAAAACTACACAGTAGACCGGGTGGAGATCTGGGACTTAATAGTGCAATGGAGAAGGAAGCTTTAAAGGCTCTTGAGGATCTCCTACAGGAACAAATTACCACTGACCAAGGTAGGTTCCCCAAATCGGTTGTGCCCAGATCGGCGAGGTTCCCACCTTTGTCCATATGTCCGCAAGTTGAGATCTTTACTAAAATGGTAATAAATGACTTTAAATGCATCTCTTCAAATAGAAGAAATGACAACCTGTCTAAATGCCAACGTAATGCATTGAAGGAACTCCAAGGTTTTGAGGATGTTGTTTATAAGGCGGCGGACAAAGGTGGGAACATTGTGATATGGCCAACCGATAAATATGAAAAGGAGGCGTATAGGCACCTGAGGGATAAAGACACTTATCAAAAATTGGCATATAATCCAGTGGGCAAGTTTTCAGCTGAGCTATCGAAGGTTCTTAATCTGGCCTTTGAGAAAGGTCTAATTCCCAAAAATATACTGACTGGTCTTATGGTTCTATGCCCTAGGATACCTACGCTTTATTTCTTGCCGAAGGTTCACAAAAGTATGACAGACCCCCCAGGACGTCCTATAGTATCAGGGATTGGGGGGCTGTGTGACCCTATCTGTAGATTTATTGATCACTACCTCAAACCCCTAGTGGAATGTTTACCATCCCACGTTAGGGATACAACAGATGTTTTGAGAAGGATAGACGGTGTTACCCTCGACGTTGATACGTTTCTGGTGACAGCTGATATTGAATCGCTGTACACCAGCATTCGACATGATGATGGGATCACCGCTGTACGCCTCTTCTTGGGGATGAGCAATTGGGACGGCCCTACCTGTGAACTGATTGTGGAACTATTAGAATATATTCTTACGCACAACTTCTTTGTTTTTAAGGACACCTTTTATTTACAGAAGCGGGGCACTGCCATGGGTGCGGCGTGTGCGCCGTCATATGCGAACCTGTTTCTCGGCCTCTGGGAGAGGCAGGTTTTCCTTGGTGACGGCGCGCACGCCGCCGACCATGTGCAGTGCTGGATGCGATATATAGATGATGTCCTGTTTATTTGGCAGGGGACGGAGACTGAACTCACACACTTCATGCTGGGTCTTAACACCAATGATTTGAACATAAAACTGACCTATGTTTTTGATAAGCATCAGGTGGAGTTTTTGGATATCAGCATTGAGGTGGACAGCATAGGATGTCTTCAGACCGATGTATTTCGGAAAAAGACATCCGTTAACTCCTTGCTACATGCTACATCTGCCCACAGCCAGTCCACGATTGGGGCCGTCCCTATTGGTCAGTTCCTAAGAATGAGGCGTATTTGCTCATCAAATGGAAATTTTGAGAGGCAATCAAGAGACCTGGAGGAGAGGTTCCGAGATAGGGGATATAGTCATAGAAGCATAAAGAAGGGATATAGAAGGGCAAAGGTTACGGATCGTAATTCAATCTTACATCCACCAAAATTGAACGCCACTAAAAAAAGTGATGACACTAGCATTCGATATATCGCCACATACAACAATCAGTGGCAGGCAATGAGATCTGCTTTGGAAAAACATTGGCCAATCTTACACTCTGAACCTACCTTGGCTGATAAATTATCGAAAAAGCCACTAATGACAGCACGTAGGAGCATGAATTTGAAAGACATGCTGGTAAAAAGCCACTATGTGCCAAAAGAATGCAACCTATTTGCAACTAAAAACCCCAGACATGGCTGCTACCCATGCGGCGACTGTGTGGCATGCACAAATATGGTCCGCACATCTAATTTTTCCTCTATGATTGACAACAGAGAGTTTAAAATCCGATACTACATATCCTGTAGTACGACGAACGTTATATACTATGCCACATGTGGCTGTTCAAAGGTATATATCGGTCTGACATCCAGACAACTACGGATTCGAATTAGGGAACATGTGCGCGACATAGTCGCCGCTAGGGAAATTGAAGATCTTACTTTGCTGAAAACAATCCCCAGACATTTTAAAATCCACCATGCATGTGACCCAAGATCTTTCAAAGCTTGGGGTATAGATAGGGTGATATGTGGTATTAGAGGTGGGGATGCCAAGAAATTGCTAGCTCAGAGGGAGTGCAAGTGGATTATTACGCTTGGAACTATGGCCCCTGTTGGTTTGAATGAGACACTTAGTTTTGCGCCATTTTTGTAATCCCTTTACCATTTTTTATTTGTTTGTGTTTTTAAACTGTATGTCTATTAATTTTTATATTTTCTCCTTCTAGTCTTCTACTTTGGCCAGTTTCTGACCTGTATATACTTACATCGATCCATGATCGATATATTTTTGAAACATCTGTTCTACTGCTTGTGAGACGTTGATTCTCACTATTTGGATCTGCCTGAAATCATCTCTACACGTCGTGGGATAATTCACTGTATTTTATAATTCTCTGTAAATATTTATATATCTGTTATTCTTTTATGTTTTTTTGTTGACAGCCTGGGATATGGGTGGAACAAACACATTATGTGTTCCGCTTTAACGAGTGGGACTCTCTTAATTCGGGTTTTCTCACTATTGGTTAAATTCAGCATCAGTATGCTGATAATATAATATAAATATGTTATTATAACATGGATTGTATTCTGTGTACTCAACTCATTTATGTTTATAATTTTCATCTCTTACTGGTTTGTTTTTACTGATGAACTTTCTTCTTTTTCATTACTGTATTTATTAACTCATCACAGCACTCTGGGTGCTCACTTGCCATCTTATACATTTTTTGCAATCCCGTCTTATTATATCGACTTTCACACTGATCTTATTATGACTATCTCTAGTGAGAATCTTCATGGATCGATATGTGCTTTTATATCTGCACTAAATTATTTACTGCAGCATATAACTTTGTAGCATTAGAATTCGGTTTTTAAACTTACTTTGACTTCATCCTATGATGTTGTATACCGGCCCTGCCTGTCATACGCGTCATCGCTGGCTCTGACCCTGTCTGCCGTTTGTGCCTCTCTGCGCGTGCGCGGTTTCCGGAGCCACGCATGCGTAGTGGGGACTCGGCTGGCAGGTGTGCGAGTCTCGCGATGTTTCGGTCTGACAAGCACGGCCGCATTGATCTGATTTCATTGGCCAACCCGTACCAGCTGACTGGATTAAACAATATATTTAAGGTAGAAGGACTTGATCGAAGATATTATACCCCTCTGAAAAAGCCATCTACGCGAAACGTGCGTCGGGGTCCCTCCGTACTTGGGAAGTCACTGAACCACAGGAACCATATGGGTTAGTAGCACTATAGGTTTTTACCTGATACCTTTTCTACTTACCTTTCCTCTTGTGGCTTTACTTGCTGGGAAGATATATCTTGCTTGATGTGGGCTTATGTAAACAATTTGTCGTCATTTTTTGAGTCCAGCATTTAATCATTTACCTACAATGCTACTATGAGTCTGGATGAATATATGACCTAATTTCACTTATATTTCATATTCTGGCGTCTTGCCTTTATTTGATATTCAATTACATTGAACTGACAATATGTTTGTTTGAGCCCTTGCTTGTTTTGATTTAACGATCTCCTTCTTCCCGGAGCTGCATTTATAAGAGGTATTTCCTCTATGTTCGTTTTTGCCACTTGGGAGGTGTACAGGTCTTGGATTTTGTAGTCTAATTTTAAATTGTATGTAATCTGTACTGTCCTAATAAAGTTTATTTTTCTATGCCATTGGCAAATTTATCCTAATAGTCTATGACTCCTTTGTTCTCAGTGTTTTCTATAGTTAATTTGGAGTCTCTATTCCCACAGTAGGGAGGCCTGAATCCGCACTTGCTGGTGGTCTAACCCTGATAACCACTTTCCTGTTGAGACATATGTTGATATTATTGTATTTCTGTGTATCTTTCACAGCTGCTGGCTCCGGGCCTAAAATGGACTTCAGGACTCGAGATCAGTCCTGGATTTCACAATTAAACGAGGTTTTTAATGAAGACGCAAATCCAATTTTAAACACTAATGGTAGAAATATGAGGGATTGCATCAATAGGTTCAAAGAGCTACATAAAAAAAGAACCAAAATCTGGTGGAACAGGGCGTTCCTGGAAAAGTATTTATCTAAGGGATTAATACCTAGAGGCCTGAGAGTACAGGTCTTCCCCTCTTTCCCCATTGAGGATGAAACCTTTAAGACCAAATGGGAGGGTCTAGCCTCTGAGTGTTCCAGGGGTTTTATGGGATTATTATCACAAGGAAACCAAACAACCTTGATAGATTTGGAAAAGGAAATAGAGGAGTTACAAATTACCTTGAAAAAAGACCTCTCAAACTTGTAATTGGAAAAACTTAATATAGATCTGGATGGGGACTTTAAGAAATGGGAGCAGGAAATCCTCTCAGTCAAATCTTCCAAATTTCAAAGAGATAACAACGACTTTTTGGAGGGTAAAATGTACAAATGGCGCAAGCCTGGTTTAAGACCTACACCTAGATCAAGATCCACATCCTTCTCATCTGCAACATCTAGTGAGAACCCTTTGAGATCCAAACGTAACGAGGAAGGATTCAATTCCCACGAAATGAATTACCCCCGTAGGAATAGAGAGAGACAGGTGGCCAGACGTAAGGAGATCTCGTCTTACCAACAGGGGAAGAAACCCAAGAACGTATTGCAGGTGATAAATCTATCTAAGCACTCCCTATCTGCAACACAATGTGACGTACTTAGCAGGGGATTAACGTTTTCCCCGAGTAATTCCTTTAACTTTTTTTCAGCCATGAAAGATCTTTACCTCTTTGCACGTAAGCTAGTCCTTAAAAAACTACACAGTAGACCGGGTGGAGATCTGGGACTTAATAGTGCAATGGAGAAGGAAGCTTTAAAGGCTCTTGAGGATCTCCTACAGGAACAAATTACCACTGACCAAGGTAGGTTCCCCAAATCGGTTGTGCCCAGATCGGCGAGGTTCCCACCTTTGTCCATATGTCCGCAAGTTGAGATCTTTACTAAAATGGTAATAAATGACTTTAAATGCATCTCTTCAAATAGAAGAAATGACAACCTGTCTAAATGCCAACGTAATGCATTGAAGGAACTCCAAGGTTTTGAGGATGTTGTTTATAAGGCGGCGGACAAAGGTGGGAACATTGTGATATGGCCAACCGATAAATATGAAAAGGAGGCGTATAGGCACCTGAGGGATAAAGACACTTATCAAAAATTGGCATATAATCCAGTGGGCAAGTTTTCAGCTGAGCTATCGAAGGTTCTTAATCTGGCCTTTGAGAAAGGTCTAATTCCCAAAAATATACTGACTGGTCTTATGGTTCTATGCCCTAGGATACCTACGCTTTATTTCTTGCCGAAGGTTCACAAAAGTATGACAGACCCCCCAGGACGTCCTATAGTATCAGGGATTGGGGGGCTGTGTGACCCTATCTGTAGATTTATTGATCACTACCTCAAACCCCTAGTGGAATGTTTACCATCCCACGTTAGGGATACAACAGATGTTTTGAGAAGGATAGACGGTGTTACCCTCGACGTTGATACGTTTCTGGTGACAGCTGATATTGAATCGCTGTACACCAGCATTCGACATGATGATGGGATCACCGCTGTACGCCTCTTCTTGGGGATGAGCAATTGGGACGGCCCTACCTGTGAACTGATTGTGGAACTATTAGAATATATTCTTACGCACAACTTCTTTGTTTTTAAGGACACCTTTTATTTACAGAAGCGGGGCACTGCCATGGGTGCGGCGTGTGCGCCGTCATATGCGAACCTGTTTCTCGGCCTCTGGGAGAGGCAGGTTTTCCTTGCTGACGGCGCGCACGCCGCCGACCATGTGCAGTGCTGGATGCGATATATAGATGATGTCCTGTTTATTTGGCAGGGGACGGAGACTGAACTCACACACTTCATGCTGGGTCTTAACACCAATGATTTGAACATAAAACTGACCTATGTTTTTGATAAGCATCAGGTGGAGTTTTTGGATATCAGCATTGAGGTGGACAGCATAGGATGTCTTCAGACCGATGTATTTCGGAAAAAGACATCCGTTAACTCCTTGCTACATGCTACATCTGCCCACAGCCAGTCCACGATTGGGGCCGTCCCTATTGGTCAGTTCCTAAGAATGAGGCGTATTTGCTCATCAAATGGAAATTTTGAGAGGCAATCAAGAGACCTGGAGGAGAGGTTCCGAGATAGGGGATATAGTCATAGAAGCATAAAGAAGGGATATAGAAGGGCAAAGGTTACGGATCGTAATTCAATCTTACATCCACCAAAATTGAACGCCACTAAAAAAAGTGATGACACTAGCATTCGATATATCGCCACATACAACAATCAGTGGCAGGCAATGAGATCTGCTTTGGAAAAACATTGGCCAATCTTACACTCTGAACCTACCTTGGCTGATAAATTATCGAAAAAGCCACTAATGACAGCACGTAGGAGCATGAATTTGAAAGACATGCTGGTAAAAAGCCACTATGTGCCAAAAGAATGCAACCTATTTGCAACTAAAAACCCCAGACATGGCTGCTACCCATGCGGCGACTGTGTGGCATGCACAAATATGGTCCGCACATCTAATTTTTCCTCTATGATTGACAACAGAGAGTTTAAAATCCGATACTACATATCCTGTAGTACGACAAACGTTATATACTATGCCACATGTGGCTGTTCAAAGGTATATATCGGTCTGACATCCAGACAACTACGGATTCGAATTAGGGAACATGTGCGCGACATAGTCGCCGCTAGGGAAATTGAAGATCTTACTTTGCTGAAAACAATCCCCAGACATTTTAAAATCCACCATGCATGTGACCCAAGATCTTTCAAAGCTTGGGGTATAGATAGGGTGATATGTGGTATTAGAGGTGGGGATGCCAAGAAAGTGCTAGCTCAGAGGGAGTGCAAGTGGATTATTACGCTTGGAACTATGGCCCCTGTTGGTTTGAATGAGACACTTAGTTTTGCGCCATTTTTGTAATCCCTTTACCATTTTTTATTTGTTTGTGTTTTTAAACTGTATGTCTATTAATTTTTATATTTTCTCCTTCTAGTCTTCTACTTTGGCCAGTTTCTGACCTGTATATACTTACATCGATCCATGATCGATATATTTTTGAAACATCTGTTCTACTGCTTGTGAGACGTTGATTCTCACTATTTGGATCTGCCTGAAATCATCTCTACACGTCGTGGGATAATTCACTGTATTTTATAATTCTCTGTAAATATTTATATATCTGTTATTCTTTTATGTTTTTTTGTTGACAGCCTGGGATATGGGTGGAACAAACACATTATGTGTTCCGCTTTAACGAGTGGGACTCTCTTAATTCGGGTTTTCTCACTATTGGTTAAATTCAGCATCAGTATGCTGATAATATAATATAAATATGTTATTATAACATGGATTGTATTCTGTGTACTCAACTCATTTATGTTTATAATTTTCATCTCTTACTGGTTTGTTTTTACTGATGAACTTTCTTCTTTTTCATTACTGTATTTATTAACTCATCACAGCACTCTGGGTGCTCACTTGCCATCTTATACATTTTTTGCGATCCCGTCTTATTATATCGACTTTCACACTGATCTTATTATGACTATCTCTAGTGAGAATCTTCATGGATCGATATGTGCTTTTATATCTGCACTAAATTATTTACTGCAGCATATAACTTTGTAGCATTAGAATTCGGTTTTTAAACTTACTTTGACTTCATCCTATGATGTTGTATACCGGCCCTGCCTGTCATACGCGTCATCGCTGGCTCTGACCCTGTCTGCCGTTTGTGCCTCTCTGCGCGTGCGCGGTTTCCGGAGCCACGCATGCGTAGTGGGGACTCGGCTGGCAGGTGTGCGAGTCTCGCGATGTTTCGGTCTGACAAGCACGGCCGCATTGATCTGATTTCATTGGCCAACCCGTACCAGCTGACTGGATTAAACAATATATTTAAGGTAGAAGGACTTGATCGAAGATATTATACCCCTCTGAAAAAGCCATCTACGCGAAACGCGCGTCGGGGTCCCTCCGTACTTGGGAAGTCACTGAACCACAGGAACCATATGGGTTAGTAGCACTATAGGTTTTTACCTGATACCTTTTCTACTTACCTTTCCTCTTGTGGCTTTACTTGCTGGGAAGATATATCTTGCTTGATGTGGGCTTATGTAAACAATTTGTCGTCATTTTTTGAGTCCAGCATTTAATCATTTACCTACAATGCTACTATGAGTCTGGATGAATATATGACCTAATTTCACTTATATTTCATATTCTGGCGTCTTGCCTTTATTTGATATTCAATTACATTGAACTGACAATATGTTTGTTTGAGCCCTTGCTTGTTTTGATTTAACGATCTCCTTCTTCCCGGAGCTGCATTTATAAGAGGTATTTCCTCTATGTTCGTTTTTGCCACTTGGGAGGTGTACAGGTCTTGGATTTTGTAGTCTAATTTTAAATTGTATGTAATCTGTACTGTCCTAATAAAGTTTATTTTTCTATGCCATTGGCAAATTTATCCTAATAGTCTATGACGCCTTTGTTCTCAGTGTTTTCTAGAGCTGAAACGAATGCAGCCAAGAGCGAGCGTCTGTGACTTACGGTTCAAGAGTTATTCACAGAAACATAGTTCTGAACATGCTGCCAATAGCTCGCCTGGGAAACATGCAGAGAAGTCCAAGATAGTGTTTTTTAGACTGGCTGCCACGAGCTGAAACGAATGCAACCAAGAGCGAGCGTCTGTGACTTACGGTTCAAGAGTTATTCACAGAAACATGGTTCTGAACTTTACTGCCAGCTGCGAAAGCGAAAATAACCAAAATCGAGCGTCTAGGATTTACTTGTCAATAACTCGCCTGGGAAACATCCAGAGAAGTCAAAGACAGTGCTTCTATACTAATTGCCAGGCGCTGAGACGAATGCCGCCAAGATCGAGCGTCTAGGACTTACGGTTCAAGAATTAGCCTCAGAAACATGGTTCTGTACATGCTGCCAATAGCTCGCCTGGGAAACATGCAGAGAAGTCCAAGATAGTGTTTTTTAGACTGGCTGCCACGAGCTGAAACGAATGCAGCCAAGAGCGAGCGTCTGTGACTTACGGTTCAAGAGTTATTCACAGAAACATGGTTCTGAACTTTACTGCCAGCCGCGAAAGCGAAAATAACCAAGATCGAGCGTCTAGGATTTACTTGTCAATAACTCGCCTGGGAAACATCCAGAGAAGTCAAAGACAGTGCTTCTATACTAATTGCCAGGCGCTGAGACGAATGCCGCCAAGATCGAGCGTCTAGGACTTACGGTTCAAGAATTAGCCTCAGAAACATGGTTCTGAACATGCTGCCAATAGCTCGGCTGGGAAACAAACAGAGAAGTCCAAGATAGTGTTTTTTAGACTGGCTGCCACGAGCTGAAACGAATGCAGCCAAGAGCGAGCGTCTGTGACTTACGGTTCAAGAGTTATTCACAGAAACATGGTTCTGAACATGCTGCCAATAGCTCGCCTGGGAAACATGCAGAGAAGTCCAAGATAGTGTTTCTTAGACTGGCTGCCACGAGCTGAAACGAATGCAGCCAAGAGCGAGCGTCTGTGACTTACGGTTCAAGAGTTATTCACAGAAACATAGTTCTGAACATGCTGCCAATAGCTCGCCTGGGAAACATGCAGAGAAGTCCAAGATAGTGTTTTTTAGACTGGCTGCCACGAGCTGAAACGAATGCAACCAAGAGCGAGCGTCTGTGACTTACGGTTCAAGAGTTATTCACAGAAACATGGTTCTGAACTTTACTGCCAGCTGCGAAAGCGAAAATAACCAAAATCGAGCGTCTAGGATTTACTTGTCAATAACTCGCCTGGGAAACATCCAGAGAAGTCAAAGACAGTGCTTCTATACTAATTGCCAGGCGCTGAGACGAATGCCGCCAAGATCGAGCGTCTAGGACTTACGGTTCAAGAATTAGCCTCAGAAACATGGTTCTGTACATGCTGCCAATAGCTCGCCTGGGAAACATGCAGAGAAGTCCAAGATAGTGTTTTTTAGACTGGCTGCCACGAGCTGAAACGAATGCAGCCAAGAGCGAGCGTCTGTGACTTACGGTTCAAGAGTTATTCACAGAAACATGGTTCTGAACTTTACTGCCAGCCGCGAAAGCGAAAATAACCAAGATCGAGCGTCTAGGATTTACTTGTCAATAACTCGCCTGGGAAACATCCGGAGAAGTCAAAGACAGTGCTTCTATACTAATTGCCAGGCGCTGAGACGAATGCCGCCAAGATCGAGCGTCTAGGACTTACGGTTCAAGAATTAGCCTCAGAAACATGGTTCTGAACATGCTGCCAATAGCTCGGCTGGGAAACAAACAGAGAAGTCCAAGATAGTGTTTTTTAGACTGGCTGCCACGAGCTGAAACGAATGCAGCCAAGAGCGAGCGTCTGTGACTTACGGTTCAAGAGTTATTCACAGAAACATGGTTCTGAACATGCTGCCAATAGCTCGCCTGGGAAACATGCAGAGAAGTCCAAGATAGTGTTTTTTTAGACTGGCTGCCACGAGCTGAAACGAATGCAGCCAAGAGCGAGCGTCTGTGACTTACGGTTCAAAAGTTATTCACAGAAACATGGTTCTGAACTTTACTGCCAGCCGCGAAAGCGAAAATAACCAAGATCGAGCGTCTAGGATTTACTTGTCAATAACTCGCCTGGGAAACATCCAGAGAAGTCAAAGACAGTGCTTCTATACTAATTGCCAGGCGCTGAGACGAATGCCGCCAAGATCGAGCGTCTAGGACTTACGGTTCAAGAATTAGCCTCAGAAACATGGTTCTGAACATGCTGCCAATAGCTCGCCTGGGAAACATGCAGAGAAGTCCAAGATAGCGTTTTTTAGACTGGCTGCCATGAGCTAAAACGAGTGCAGCCAAGAGCGAGCGTCTGTGACTTACGGTTCAAGAGTTATTCACAGAAACATGGTTCTGAACATGCTGCCAATAGCTCGCCTGGGAAACATGCAGAGAAGTCCAAGATAGTGTTTTTTAGACTGGCTGCCACGAGCTGAAACGAATGCAGCCAAGAGCGAGCGTCTGTGACTTACGGTTCAAGAGTTATTCACAGAAACATGGTTCTGAACTTTACTGCCAGCCGCGAAAGCGAAAATAACCAAGATCGAGCGTCTAGGATTTACTTGTCAATAACTCGCCTGGGAAACATCCAGAGAAGTCAAAGACAGTGTTTCTATACTAATTGCCAGGCGCTGAGACGAATGCCGCCAAGATCGAGCGTCTAGGACTTACGGTTCAAGAATTAGCCTCAGAAACATGGTTCTGAACATGCTGCCAATAGCTCGCCTGGGAAACATGCAGAGAAGTCCAAGATAGTGTTTTTTAGACTGGCTGCTACGAGCTGAAACGAATGCAGCCAAGAGCGAGCGTCTGTGACTTACGGTTCAAGAGTTATTCACAGAAACATGGTTCTGAACATGCTGCCAATAGCTCGCTTGGGAAACATGCAGAGAAGTCCAAGATAGTGTTTTTTAGACTGGCTGCCACGAGCTGAAACGAATGCAGCCAAGAGCAAGCGTCTGTGACTTACGGTTCAAGTATTATTCACAGAAACATGGTTCTGAACATGCTGCCAATAGCTCGCCTGGGAAACATGCAGAGAAGTCCAAGATAGTGTTTTTTAGACTGGCTGCCACGAGCTGAAACGAATGCAGCCAAGAGCGAGCGTCTGTGACTTACGGTTCAAGAGTTATTCACAGAAACATGGTTCTGAACTTTACTGCCAGCCGCGAAAGCGAAAATAACCAAGATCGAGCGTCTAGGATTTACTTGTCAATAACTCGCCTGGGAAACATCCAGAGAAGTCAAAGACAGTGCTTCTATACTAATTGCCAGGCGCTGAGACGAATGCCGCCAAGATCGAGCGTCTAGGACTTACGGTTCAAGAATTAGCCTCAGAAACATGGTTCTGAACATGCTGCCAATAGCTCGGCTGGGAAACAAACAGAGAAGTCCAAGATAGTGTTTTTTAGACTGGCTGCCACGAGCTGAAACGAATGCAGCCAAGAGCGAGCGTCTGTGACTTACGGTTCAAGAGTTATTCACAGAAACATGGTTCTGAACATGCTGCCAATAGCTCGCCTGGGAAACATGCAGAGAAGTCCAAGATAGTGTTTCTTAGACTGGCTGCCACGAGCTGAAACGAATGCAGCCAAGAGCGAGCGTCTGTGACTTACGGTTCAAGAGTTATTCACAGAAACATGGTTCTGAACATGCTGCCAATAGCTCGCCTGGGAAACATGCAGAGAAGTCCAAGATAGTGTTTTTTTAGACTGGCTGCCACAAGCTGAAACGAATGCAGCCAAGAGCGAGCGTCTGTGACTTACGGTTCAAGAGTTATTCACAGAAACATGGTTCTGAACTTTACTGCCAGCCGCGAAAGCGAAAATAACAAAGATCGAGCGTCTAGGATTTACTTGTCAATAACTCGCCTGGGAAACATCCGGAGAAGTCAAAGACAGTGCTTCTATACTAATTGCCAGGCGCTGAGACGAATGCCGCTAAGATCAAGCGTCTAAGACTTACGGTTCAAGAATTAGCCTCAGAAACAGTGGGAAACAGTGCTTCTACACTAATTGCCAGGCGCTGAGACGAATGCCGCCAAGATCGAGCGTCTATGACTTACGGTTCAAGAATTAGCCTCAGAAACAGTGGTTCAAAACATGCTGCCAATAGCTCGCCTGGGAAACATCCAGAGAAGTCCAAGATAGTGTTTTTTAGACTGGCTGCCACGAGCTGAAACGAATGCAGCCAAGAGCGAGCGTCTGTGACTTACGGTTCAAGAGTTATTCACAGAAACATGGTTCTGAACATGCTGCCAATAGCTCGCTTGGGAAACATGCAGAGAAGTCCAAGATAGTGTTTTTTAGACTGGCTGCCACGAGCTGAAACGAATGCAGCCAAGAGCAAGCGTCTGTGACTTACGGTTCAAGTATTATTCACAGAAACATGGTTCTGAACATGCTGCCAATAGCTCGCCTGGGAAACATGCAGAGAAGTCCAAGATAGTGTTTTTTAGACTGGCTGCCACGAGCTGAAACGAATGCAGCCAAGAGCGAGCGTCTGTGACTTACGGTTCAAGAGTTATTCACAGAAACATGGTTCTGAACTTTACTGCCAGCCGCGAAAGCGAAAATAACCAAGATCGAGCGTCTAGGATTTACTTGTCAATAACTCGCCTGGGAAACATCCAGAGAAGTCAAAGACAGTGCTTCTATACTAATTGCCAGGCGCTGAGACGAATGCCGCCAAGATCGAGCGTCTAGGACTTACGGTTCAAGAATTAGCCTCAGAAACATGGTTCTGAACATGCTGCCAATAGCTCGGCTGGGAAACAAACAGAGAAGTCCAAGATAGTGTTTTTTAGACTGGCTGCCACGAGCTGAAACGAATGCAGCCAAGAGCGAGCGTCTGTGACTTACGGTTCAAGAGTTATTCACAGAAACATGGTTCTGAACATGCTGCCAATAGCTCGCCTGGGAAACATGCAGAGAAGTCCAAGATAGTGTTTCTTAGACTGGCTGCCACGAGCTGAAACGAATGCAGCCAAGAGCGAGCGTCTGTGACTTACGGTTCAAGAGTTATTCACAGAAACATGGTTCTGAACATGCTGCCAATAGCTCGCCTGGGAAACATGCAGAGAAGTCCAAGATAGTGTTTTTTAGACTGGCTGCCACGAGCTGAAACGAATGCAGCCAAGAGCGAGCGTCTGTGACTTACGGTTCAAGAGTTATTCACAGAAACATGGTTCTGAACTTTACTGCCAGCCGCGAAAGCGAAAATAACCAAGATCGAGCGTCTAGGATTTACTTGTCAATAACTCGCCTGGGAAACATCCAGAGAAGTCAAAGACAGTGCTTCTATACTAATTGCCAGGCGCTGAGACGAATGCCGCCAAGATCGAGCGTCTAGGACTTACGGTTCAAGAATTAGCCTCAGAAACATGGTTCTGAACATGCTGCCAATAGCTCGGCTGGGAAACAAACAGAGAAGTCCAAGATAGTGTTTTTTAGACTGGCTGCCACGAGCTGAAACGAATGCAGCCAAGAGCGAGCGTCTGTGACTTACGGTTCAAGAGTTATTCACAGAAACATGGTTCTGAACATGCTGCCAATAGCTCGCCTGGGAAACATGCAGAGAAGTCCAAGATAGTGTTTCTTAGACTGGCTGCCACGAGCTGAAACGAATGCAGCCAAGAGCGAGCGTCTGTGACTTACGGTTCAAGAGTTATTCACAGAAACATGGTTCTGAACATGCTGCCAATAGCTCGCCTGGGAAACATGCAGAGAAGTCCAAGATAGTGTTTTTTTAGACTGGCTGCCACAAGCTGAAACGAATGCAGCCAAGAGCGAGCGTCTGTGACTTACGGTTCAAGAGTTATTCACAGAAACATGGTTCTGAACTTTACTGCCAGCCGCGAAAGCGAAAATAACCAAGATCGAGCGTCTAGGATTTATTTGTCAATAACTCGCCTGGGAAACATCCAGAGAAGTCAAAAACAGTGCTTCTATACTAATTGCCAGGCGCTGAGACGAATGCCGCCAAGATCGAGTGTCTAGGACTTACGGTTCAAGAATTAGCCTCAGAAACATGGTTCTGAACATGCTGCCAATAGCTCGCCTGGGAAACATGCAGAGAAGTCCAAGATAGTGTTTTTTAGACTGGCTGCCATGAGCTAAAACGAGTGCAGCCAAGAGCGAGCGTCTGTGACTTACGGTTCAAGAGTTATTCACAGAAACATGGTTCTGAACATGCTGCCAATAGCTCGCCTGGGAAACATGCAGAGAAGTCCAAGATAGTGTTTTTTTAGACTGGCTGCCACGAGCTGAAACGAATGCAGCCAAGAGCGAGCGTCTGTGACTTACGGTTCAAGAGTTATTCACAGAAACATGGTTCTGAACTTTACTGCCAGCCGCGAAAGCGAAAATAACCAAGATCGAGCGTCTAGGATTTACTTGTCAATAACTCGCCTGGGAAACATCCAGAGAAGTCAAAGACAGTGCTTCTATACTAATTGCCAGGCGCTGAGACGAATGCCGCCAAGATCGAGCGTCTAGGACTTACGGTTCAAGAATTAGCCTCAGAAACATGGTTCTGAACATGCTGCCAATAGCTCGACTGGGAAACATGCAGAGAAGTCCAAGATAGTGTTTTTTAGACTGGCTGCCACGAGCTGAAACGAATGCAGCCAAGAGCGAGCGTCTGTGACTTACGGTTCAAGAGTTATTCACAGAAACATGGTTCTGAACATGCTGCCAATAGCTCGCCTGGGAAACATGCAGAGAAGTCCAAGATAGTGTTTTTTAGACTGGCTGCCACGAGCTGAAACGAATGCAGCCAAGAGCAAGCGTCTGTGACTTACGGTTCAAGTATTATTCACAGAAACATGGTTCTGAACATGCTGCCAATAGCTCGCCTGGGAAACATGCAGAGAAGTCCAAGATAGTGTTTTTTAGACTGGCTGCCACGAGCTGAAACGAATGCAGCCAAGAGCGAGCGTCTGTGACTTACGGTTCAAGAGTTATTCACAGAAACATGGTTCTGAACATGCTGCCAATAGCTCGCCTGGGAAACATGCAGAGAAGTCCAAGATAGTGTTTTATAGACTGGCTGCCACGAGCTGAAACGAATGCAGCCAAGAGCGAGCGTCTGTGACTTACGGTTCAAGAGTTATTCACAGAAACATGGTTCTGAACATGCTGCCAATAGCTCGCCTGGGAAACATGCAGAGAAGTCCAAGATAGTGTTTTTTAGACTGGCTGCCACGAGCTGAAACGAATGCAGCCAAGAGCGAGCGTCTGTGACTTACGGTTCAAGAGTTATTCACAGAAACGTGGTTCTGAACTTTACTGCCAGCCGCGAAAGCGAAAATAACCAAAATCGAGCGTCTAGGATTTACTTGTCAATAACTCGCCTGGGAAACATCCAGAGAAGTCAAAGACAGTGCTTCTATACTAATTGCCAGGCGCTGAGACGAATGCCGCCAAGATCGAGCGTCTAGGACTTACGGTTCAAGAATTAGCCTCAGAAACATGGTTCTGAATATGCTGCCAATAGCTCGCCTGGGAAACATGCAGAGAAGTCCAAGATAGTGTTTTTTAGACTGGCTGCCACGAGCTGAAACGAATGCAGCCAAGAGCGAGCGTCTGTGACTTACGGTTCAAGAGTTATTCACAGAAACATGGTTCTGAACATGCTGCCAATAGCTCGCCTGGGAAACATGCAGAGAAGTCCAAGATAGTGATTTTTTTAGACTGGCTGCCACGAGCTGAAACGAATGCAGCCAAGAGCGAGCGTCTGTGACTTACAGTTCAAGAGTTATTCACAGAAACATGGTTCTGAACATGCTGCCAATAGCTCGCCTGGGAAACATGCAGAGAAGTCCAAGATAGTGTTTTTTAGACTGGCTGCCACGAGCTGAAACGAATGCAGCCAAGAGCGAGCGTCTGTGACTTACGGTTCAAGAGTTATTCACAGAAACGTGGTTCTGAACTTTACTGCCAGCCGCGAAAGCGAAAATAACCAAAATCGAGCGTCTAGGATTTACTTGTCAATAACTCGCCTGGGAAACATCCAGAGAAGTCAAAGACAGTGCTTCTATACTAATTGCCAGGCGCTGAGACGAATGCCGCCAAGATCGAGCGTCTAGGACTTACGGTTCAAGAATTAGCCTCAGAAACATGGTTCTGAATATGCTGCCAATAGCTCGCCTGGGAAACATGCAGAGAAGTCCAAGATAGTGTTTTTTAGACTGGCTGCCACGAGCTGAAACGAATGCAGCCAAGAGCGAGCGTCTGTGACTTACGGTTCAAGAGTTATTCACAGAAACATGGTTCTGAACATGCTGCCAATAGCTCGCCTGGGAAACATGCAGAGAAGTCCAAGATAGTGTTTTTTTAGACTGGCTGCCACGAGCTGAAACGAATGCAGCCAAGAGTGAGCGTCTGTGACTTACAGTTCAAGAGTTATTCACAGAAACATGGTTCTGAACATGCTGCCAATAGCTCGCCTGGGAAACATGCAGAGAAGTCCAAGATAGTGTTTTTTAGACTGGCTGCCACGAGCTGAAACGAATGCAACCAAGAGCGAGCGTCTGTGACTTACGGTTCAAGAGTTATTCACAGAAACATGGTTCTGAACTTTACTGCCAGCCGCGAAAGCGAAAATAACCAAGATCGAGAGTCTAGGATTTGCTTGTCAATAACTCGCCTGGGAAACATCCAGAGAAGTCAAAGACAGTGCTTCTATACTAATTGCCAGGCTCTGAGACGAATGCCGCCAAGATCGAGCGTCTAGGACTTACGGTTCAAGAATTAGCCTCAGAAACATGGTTCTGAACATGCTGCCAATAGCTCGCCTGGGAAACATGCAGATAAGTCCAAGATAGTGTTTTTTAGACTGGCTGCCACGAGCTGAAACGAATGCAGCCAAGAGCGAGCGTCTGTGACTTACGGTTCAAGAGTTATTCACAGAAACATGGTTCTGAACATGCTGCCAATAGCTCGCCTGGGAAACATGCAGAGAAGTCCAAGATAGTGTTTTTTAGACTGGCTGCCATGAGCTAAAACGAGTGCAGCCAAGAGCGAGCGTCTGTGACTTACGGTTCAAGAGTTATTCACAGAAACATGGTTCTGAACATGCTGCCAATAGCTCGCCTGCGAAACATGCAGAGAAGTCCAAGATAGTGTTTTTTTAGACTGGCTGCCACGAGCTGAAACGAATGCAGCCAAGAGCGAGCGTCTGTGACTTACGGTTCAAGAGTTATTCACAGAAACATGGTTCTGAACTTTACTGCCAGCCGCGAAAGCGAAAATAACCAAGATCGAGCGTCTAGGATTTACTTGTCAATAACTCGCCTGGGAAACATCCAGAGAAGTCAAAGACAGTGCTTCTATACTAATTGCCAGGCGCTGAGACGAATGCCGCCAAGATCGAGCGTCTAGGACTTACGGTTCAAGAATTAGCCTCAGAAACATGGTTCTGAACATGCTGCCAATAGCTCGCCTGGGAAACATGCAGAGAAGTCCAAGATAGTGTTTTTTAGACTGGCTGCCACGAGCTGAAACGAATGCAGCCAAGAGCGAGCGTCTGTGACTTACGGTTCAAGAGTTATTCACAGAAACATGGTTCTGAACATGCTGCCAATAGCTCGCCTGGGAAACATGCAGAGAAGTCCAAGATAGTGTTTTTTAGACTGGCTGCCACGAGCTGAAACGAATGCAGCCAAGAGCAAGCGTCTGTGACTTACGGTTCAAGTATTATTCACAGAAACATGGTTCTGAACATGCTGCCAATAGCTCGCCTGGGAAACATGCAGAGAAGTCCAAGATAGTGTTTTTTAGACTGGCTGCCACGAGCTGAAACGAATGCAGCCAAGAGCGAGCGTCTGTGACTTACGGTTCAAGAGTTATTCACAGAAACATGGTTCTGAACATGCTGCCAATAGCTCGCCTGGGAAACATGCAGAGAAGTCCAAGATAGTGTTTTATAGACTGGCTGCCACGAGCTGAAACGAATGCAGCCAAGAGCGAGCGTCTGTGACTTACGGTTATAGAGTTATTCACAGAAACATGGTTCTGAACATGCTGCCAATAGCTCGCCTGGGAAACATGCAGAGAAGTCCAAGATAGTGTTTTTTAGACTGGCTGCCACGAGCTGAAACGAATGCAGCCAAGAGCGAGCGTCTGTGACTTACGGTTCAAGAGTTATTCACAGAAACGTGGTTCTGAACTTTACTGCCAGCCGCGAAAGCGAAAATAACCAAAATCGAGCGTCTAGGATTTACTTGTCAATAACTCGCCTGGGAAACATCCAGAGAAGTCAAAGACAGTGCTTCTATACTAATTGCCAGGCGCTGAGACGAATGCCGCCAAGATCGAGCGTCTATGACTTACGGTTCAAGAATTAGCCTCAGAAACAGTGGTTTTGAACATGCTGCCAATAGCTCGCCTGGGAAACATCCAGAGAAGTCCAAGATAGTGTTTTTTTAGACTGGCTGCCACGAGCTGAAACGAATGCAGCCAAGAGCGAGCGTCTGTGACTTACGGTTCAAGAGTTATTCACAGAAACGTGGTTCTGAACTTTACTGCCAGCCGCGAAAGCGAAAATAACCAAAATCGAGCGTCTAGGATTTACTTGTCAATAACTCGCCTGGGAAACATCCAGAGAAGTCAAAGACAGTGCTTCTATACTAATTGCCAGGCGCTGAGACGAATGCCGCCAAGATCGAGCGTCTAGGACTTACGGTTCAAGAATTAGCCTCAGAAACATGGTTCTGAATATGCTGCCAATAGCTTGCCTGGGAAACATGCAGAGAAGTCCAAGATAGTGTTTTTTAGACTGGCTGCCACGAGCTGAAACGAATGCAGCCAAGAGCGAGCGTCTGTGACTTACGGTTCAAGAGTTATTCACAGAAACATGGTTCTGAACATGCTGCCAATAGCTCGCCTGGGAAACATGCAGAGAAGTCCAAGATAGTGTTTTTTTTAGACTGGCTGCCACGAGCTGAAACGAATGCAGCCTAGAGCGAGCGTCTGTGACTTACAGTTCAAGAGTTATTCACAGAAACATGGTTCTGAACATGCTGCCAATAGCTCGCCTGGGAAACATGCAGAGAAGTCCAAGATAGTGTTTTTTAGACTGGCTGCCACGAGCTGAAACGAATGCAGCCAAGAGCGAGCGTCTGTGACTTACGGTTCAAGAGTTATTCACAGAAACGTGGTTCTGAACTTTACTGCCAGCCGCGAAAGCGAAAATAACCAAAATCGAGCGTCTAGGATTTACTTGTCAATAACTCGCCTGGGAAACATCCAGAGAAGTCAAAGACAGTGCTTCTATACTAATTGCCAGGCGCTGAGACGAATGCCGCCAAGATCGAGCGTCTAGGACTTACGGTTCAAGAATTAGCCTCAGAAACATG
Source organism: Rhinoderma darwinii (assembly GCF_050947455.1). Classification (NCBI taxonomy): domain Eukaryota; kingdom Metazoa; phylum Chordata; class Amphibia; order Anura; family Rhinodermatidae; genus Rhinoderma; species Rhinoderma darwinii. The sequence goes on from NW_027463907.1 coordinate 87,758, forward strand.
GTTCTGAATATGCTGCCAATAGCTCGCCAGGGAAACATGCAGAGAAGTCCAAGATAGTGTTTTTTAGACTGGCTGCCACGAGCTGAAACGAATGCAGCCAAGAGCGAGCGTCTGTGACTTACGGTTCAAGAGTTATTCACAGAAACATGGTTCTGAACATGCTGCCAATAGCTCGCCTGGGAAACATGCAGAGAAGTCCAAGATAGTGTTTTTTTAGACTGGCTGCCACGAGCTGAAACGAATGCAGCCAAGAGCGAGCGTCTGTGACTTACAGTTCAAGAGTTGTTCACAGAAACATGGTTCTGAACATGCTGCCAATAGCTCGCCTGGGAAACATGCAGAGAAGTCCAAGATAGTGTTTTTTAGACTGGCTGCCACGAGCTGAAACGAATGCAACCAAGAGCGAGCGTCTGTGACTTACGGTTCAAGAGTTATTCACAGAAACATGGTTCTGAACTTTACTGCCAGCCGCGAAAGCGAAAATAACCAAGATCGAGAGTCTAGGATTTGCTTGTCAATAACTCGCCTGGGAAACATCCAGAGAAGTCAAAGACAGTGCTTCTATACTAATTGCCAGGCTCTGAGACGAATGCCGCCAAGATCGAGCGTCTAGGACTTACGGTTCAAGAATTAGCCTCAGAAACATGGTTCTGAACATGCTGCCAATAGCTCGCCTGGGAAACATGCAGATAAGTCCAAGATAGTGTTTTTTAGACTGGCTGCCACGAGCTGAAACGAATGCAGCCAAGAGCGAGCGTCTGTGACTTACGGTTCAAGAGTTATTCACAGAAACATGGTTCTGAACATGCTGCCAATAGCTCGCCTGGGAAACATGCAGAGAAGTCCAAGATAGTGTTTTTTAGACTGGCTGCCATGAGCTAAAACGAGTGCAGCCAAGAGCGAGCGTCTGTGACTTACGGTTCAAGAGTTATTCACAGAAACATGGTTCTGAACATGCTGCCAATAGCTCGCCTGCGAAACATGCAGAGAAGTCCAAGATAGTGTTTTTTTAGACTGGCTGCCACGAGCTGAAACGAATGCAGCCAAGAGCGAGCGTCTGTGACTTACGGTTCAAGAGTTATTCACAGAAACATGGTTCTGAACATGCTGCCAATAGCTCGCCTGGGAAACATGCAGAGAAGTCCAAGATAGTGTTTTATAGACTGGCTGCCACGAGCTGAAACGAATGCAGCCAAGAGCGAGCGTCTGTGACTTACGGTTATAGAGTTATTCACAGAAACATGGTTCTGAACATGCTGCCAATAGCTCGCCTGGGAAACATGCAGAGAAGTCCAAGATAGTGTTTTTTAGACTGGCTGCCACGAGCTGAAACGAATGCAGCCAAGAGCGAGCGTCTGTGACTTACGGTTCAAGAGTTATTCACAGAAACGTGGTTCTGAACTTTACTGCCAGCCGCGAAAGCGAAAATAACCAAAATCGAGCGTCTAGGATTTACTTGTCAATAACTCGCCTGGGAAACATCCAGAGAAGTCAAAGACAGTGCTTCTATACTAATTGCCAGGCGCTGAGACGAATGCCGCCAAGATCGAGCGTCTAGGACTTACGGTTCAAGAATTAGCCTCAGAAACATGGTTCTGAATATGCTGCCAATAGCTTGCCTGGGAAACATGCAGAGAAGTCCAAGATAGTGTTTTTTAGACTGGCTGCCACGAGCTGAAACGAATGCAGCCAAGAGCGAGCGTCTGTGACTTACGGTTCAAGAGTTATTCACAGAAACATGGTTCTGAACATGCTGCCAATAGCTCGCCTGGGAAACATGCAGAGAAGTCCAAGATAGTGTTTTTTTTAGACTGGCTGCCACGAGCTGAAACGAATGCAGCCTAGAGCGAGCGTCTGTGACTTACAGTTCAAGAGTTATTCACAGAAACATGGTTCTGAACATGCTGCCAATAGCTCGCCTGGGAAACATGCAGAGAAGTCCAAGATAGTGTTTTTTAGACTGGCTGCCACGAGCTGAAACGAATGCAGCCAAGAGCGAGCGTCTGTGACTTACGGTTCAAGAGTTATTCACAGAAACGTGGTTCTGAACTTTACTGCCAGCCGCGAAAGCGAAAATAACCAAAATCGAGCGTCTAGGATTTACTTGTCAATAACTCGCCTGGGAAACATCCAGCGAAGTCAAAGACAGTGCTTCTATACTAATTGCCAGGCGCTGAGACGAATGCCGCCAAGATCGAGCGTCTAGGACTTACGGTTCAAGAATTAGCCTCAGAAACATGGTTCTGAATATGCTGCCAATAGCTCGCCAGGGAAACATGCAGAGAAGTCCAAGATAGTGTTTTTTAGACTGGCTGCCACGAGCTGAAACGAATGCAGCCAAGAGCGAGCGTCTGTGACTTACGGTTCAAGAGTTATTCACAGAAACATGGTTCTGAACATGCTGCCAATAGCTCGCCTGGGAAACATGCAGAGAAGTCCAAGATAGTGTTTTTTTAGACTGGCTGCCACGAGCTGAAACGAATGCAGCCAAGAGCGAGCGTCTGTGACTTACAGTTCAAGAGTTGTTCACAGAAACATGGTTCTGAACATGCTGCCAATAGCTCGCCTGGGAAACATGCAGAGAAGTCCAAGATAGTGTTTTTTAGACTGGCTGCCACGAGCTGAAACGAATGCAACCAAGAGCGAGCGTCTGTGATTTACGGTTCAAGAGTTATTCACAGAAACATGGTTCTGAACTTTACTGCCAGCCGCGAAAGCGAAAATAACCAAGATCGAGAGTCTAGGATTTGCTTGTCAATAACTCGCCTGGGAAACATCCAGAGAAGTCAAAGACAGTGCTTCTATACTAATTGCCAGGCTCTGAGACGAATGCCGCCAAGATCGAGCGTCTAGGACTTACGGTTCAAGAATTAGCCTCAGAAACATGGTTCTGAACATGCTGCCAATAGCTCGCCTGGGAAACATGCAGAGAAGTCCAAGATAGTGTTTTTTAGACTGGCTGCCACGAGCTGAAACGAATGCAGCCAAGAGCGAGCGTCTGTGACTTACGGTTCAAGAGTTATTCACAGAAACATGGTTCTGAACATGCTGCCAATAGCTCGCCTGGGAAACATGCAGAGAAGTCCAAGATAGTGTTTTTTAGACTGGCTGCCACGAGCTGAAACGAATGCAGCCAAGAGCGAGCGTCTGTGACTTACGGTTCAAGAGTTATTCACAGAAACATGGTTCTCAACATGCTGCCAATAGCTCGCCTGGGAAACATGCAGAGAAGTCCAAGATAGTGTTTTTTAGACTGGCTGCCACGAGCTGAAACGAATGCAGCCAAGAGCGAGCGTCTGTGACTTACGGTTCAAGAGTTATTCACAGAAACATGGTTCTGAACATGCTGCCATTAGCTTGCCTGGGAAACATGCAGAGAAGTCCAAGATAGTGTTTTTTAGACTGGCTGCCACGAGCTGAAACGAATGCAACCAAGAGCGAGCGTCTGTGACTTACGGTTCAAGAGTTATTCACAGAAACGTGGTTCTGAACTTTACTGCCAGCCGCGAAAGCGAAAATAACCAAAATCGAGCGTCTAGGATTTACTTGTCAATAACTCGCCTGGGAAACATCCAGAGAAGTCAAAGACAGTGCTTCTATACTAATTGCCAGGCGCTGAGACGAATGCCGCCAAGATCGAGCGTCTAGGACTTACGGTTCAAGAATTAGCCTCAGAAACATGGTTCTGAATATGCTGCCAATAGCTCGCCTGGGAAACATGCAGAGAAGTCCAAGATAGTGTTTTTTAGACTGGCTGCCACGAGCTGAAACGAATGCAGCCAAGAGCGAGCGTCTGTGACTTACGGTTCAAGAGTTATTCACAGAAACATGGTTCTGAACATGCTGCCAATAGCTCGCCTGGGAAACATGCAGAGAAGTCCAAGATAGTGTTTTTTAGACTGGCTGCCACGAGCTGAAACGAATGCAGCCAAGAGCGAGCGTCTGTGACTTACGGTTCAAGAGTTATTCACAGAAACGTGGTTCTGAACTTTACTGCCAGCCGGGAAAGCGAAAATAACCAAAATCGAGCGTCTAGGATTTACTTGTCAATAACTCGCCTGGGAAACATCCAGAGAAGTCAAAGACAGTGCTTCTATACTAATTGCCAGGCGCTGAGACGAATGCCGCCAAGATCGAGCGTCTAGGACTTACGGTTCAAGAATTAGCCTCAGAAAACATGGTTCTGAATATGCTGCCAATAGCTCGCCTGGGAAACATGCAGAGAAGTCCAAGATAGTGTTTTTTAGACTGGCTGCCACGAGCTGAAACGAATGCAGCCAAGAGCGAGCGTCTGTGACTTACGGTTCAAGAGTTATTCACAGAAACATGGTTCTGAACATGCTGCCAATTGCTCGCCTGGGAAACATGCAGAGAAGTCCAAGATAGTGTTTTTTTAGACTGGCTGCCACGAGCTGAAACGAATGCAGCCAAGAGCGAGCGTCTGTGACTTACAGTTCAAGAGTTATTCACAGAAACATGGTTCTGAACATGCTGCCAATAGCTCGCCTGGGAAACATGCAGAGAAGTCCAAGATAGTGTTTTTTAGACTGGCTGCCACGAGCTGAAACGAATGCAACCAAGAGCGAGCGTCTGTGACTTACGGTTCAAGAGTTATTCACAGAAACATGGTTCTGAACTTTACTGCCAGCCGCGAAAGCGAAAATAACCAAGATCGAGAGTCTAGGATTTGCTTGTCAATAACTCGCCTGGGAAACATCCAGAGAAGTCAAAGACAGTGCTTCTATACTAATTGCCAGGCTCTGAGACGAATGCCGCCAAGATCGAGCGTCTAGGACTTACGGTTCAAGAATTAGCCTCAGAAACATGGTTCTGAACATGCTGCCAATAGCTCGCCTGGGAAACATGCAGAGAAGTCCAAGATAGTGTTTTTTAGACTGGCTGCCACGAGCTGAAACGAATGCAGCCAAGAGCGAGCGTCTGTGACTTACGGTTCAAGAGTTATTCACAGAAACATGGTTCTGAACATGCTGCCAATAGCTCGCCTGGGAAACATGCAGAGAAGTCCAAGATAGTGTTTTTTAGACTGGCTGCCACGAGCTGAAACGAATGCAGCCAAGAGCGAGCGTCTGTGACTTACGGTTCAAGAGTTATTCACAGAAACATGGTTCTCAACATGCTGCCAATAGCTCGCCTGGGAAACATGCAGAGAAGTCCAAGATAGTGTTTTTTAGACTGGCTGCCACGAGCTGAAACGAATGCAGCCAAGAGCGAGCGTCTGTGACTTACGGTTCAAGAGTTATTCACAGAAACATGGTTCTCAACATGCTGCCAATAGCTCGCCTGGGAAACATGCAGAGAAGTCCAAGATAGTGTTTTTTTAGACTGGCTGCCACGAGCTGAAACGAATGCAGCCAAGAGCGAGCGTCTGTGACTTACGGTTCAAGAGTTATTCACAGAAACATGGTTCTCAACATGCTGCCAATAGCTCGCCTGGGAAACATGCAGAGAAGTCCAAGATAGTGTTTTTTAGACTGGCTGCCACGAGCTGAATCGAATGCAGCCAAGAGCGAGCGTCTAGGACTTACGGTTCAGGAGTTATTCACAGAAACATGGTTCTGAACATGCTGCCAATTGCTCGCCTGGGAAACATGCAGAGAAGTCCAAGATAGTGTTTTTTAGACTGGCTGCCACGAGCTGAATCGAATGCAGCCAAGAGCGAGCGTCTAGGACTTACGGTTCAGGAGTTATTCACAGAAACATGGTTCTGAACATGCTGCCAATTTCTCGCCTGGGAAACATGCAGAGAAGTCCAAGATAGTGTTTTTTAGACTGGCTGCCACGAGCTGAATCGAATGCAGCCAAGAGCGAGCGTCTAGGACTTACGGTTCAGGAGTTATTCACAGAAACATGGTTCTTTTACTGCCAGCCGCGAAAGCGAAAATAACCAAGATCGAGCGTCTAGGATTTACTTGTCAATAACTCGCCTGGGAAACATCCAGAGAAGTCAAACACAGTGCTCCTATACTAATTGCCAGGCGCTGAGACGAATGCCGCCAAGATCGAGCGTCTAGGACTTACGGTTCAGGAGTTATTCACAGAAACATGGTTCTGAACATGCTGCCAATTTCTCGCCTGGGAAACATGCAGAGAAGTCCAAGATAGTGTTTTTTAGACTGGCTGCCACGAGCTGAATCGAATGCAGCCAAGAGCGAGCGTCTAGGACTTACGGTTCAGGAGTTATTCACAGAAAACATGGTTCTGAACATGCTGCCAATTGCTCGCCTGGGAAACATGCAGAGAAGTCCAAGATAGTGTTTTTTAGACTGGCTGCCACGAGCTGAATCGAATGCAGCCAAGAGCGAGCGTCTAGGACTTACGGTTCAGGAGTTATTACAGAAACATGGTTCTGAACATGCTGCCAATTTCTCGCCTGGGAAACATGCAGAGAAGTCCAAGATAGTGTTTTTTAGACTGGCTGCCACGAGCTGAATCGAATGCAGCCAAGAGCGAGCGTCTAGGACTTACGGTTCAGGAGTTATTCACAGAAACATGGTTCTTTTACTGCCAGCCGCGAAAGCGAAAATAACCAAGATCGAGCGTCTAGGATTTACTTGTCAATAACTCGCCTGGGAAACATCCAGAGAAGTCAAACACAGTGCTCCTATACTAATTGCCAGGCGCTGAGACGAATGCCGCCAAGATCGAGCGTCTAGGACTTACGGTTCAAGAATTAGCTTTAGAAACATTTGCCTTAGGAACATGCAGAGAAGTCCAAGATAGTGTTTTTTAGACTGGCTGCCACGAGCTGAATCGAATGCAGCCAAGAGCGAGCGTCTAGGACTTACGGTTCAGGAGTTATTCACAGAAACATGGTTCTGAACATGCTGCCAATTGCTCGCCTGGGAAACATGCAGAGAAGTCCAAGATAGTGTTTTTTAGACTGGCTGCCACGAGCTGAATCGAATGCAGCCAAGAGCGAGCGTCTAGGACTTACGGTTCAGGAGTTATTCACAGAAACATGGTTCTTTTACTGCCAGCCGCGAAAGCGAAAATAACCAAGATCGAGCGTCTAGGATTTACTTGTCAATAACTCGCCTGGGAAACATCCAGAGAAGTCAAACACAGTGCTCCTATACTAATTGCCAGGCGCTGAGACGAATGCCGCCAAGATCGAGCGTCTAGGACTTACGGTTCAAGAATTAGCTTTAGAAACATTTGCCTTAGGAACATGCAGAGAAGTCCAAGATAGTGTTTTTTAGACTGGCTGCCACGAGCTGAATCGAATGCAGCCAAGAGCGAGCGTCTAGGACTTACGGTTCAGGAGTTATTCACAGAAACATGGTTCTGAACATGCTGCCAATTTCTCGCCTGGGAAACATGCAGAGAAGTCCAAGATAGTGTTTTTTAGACTGGCTGCCACGAGCTGAATCGAATGCAGCCAAGAGCGAGCGTCTAGGGCTTACGGTTCAGGAGTTATTCACAGAAACATGGTTCTTTTACTGCCAGCCGCGAAAGCGAAAATAACCAAGATCGAGCGTCTAGGATTTACTTGTCAATAACTCGCCTGGGAAACATCCAGAGAAGTCAAACACAGTGCTCCTATACTAATTGCCAGGCGCTGAGACGAATGCCGCCAAGATCGAGCGTCTAGGACTTACGGTTCAGGAGTTATTCACAGAAACATGGTTCTGAACATGCTGCCAATTTCTCGCCTGGGAAACATGCAGAGAAGTCCAAGATAGTGTTTTTTAGACTGGCTGCCACGAGCTGAATCGAATGCAGCCAAGAGCGAGCGTCTAGGACTTACGGTTCAGGAGTTATTCACAGAAACATGGTTCTGAACATGCTGCCAATTTCTCGTCTGGGAAACATGCAGAGAAGTCCAAGATAGTGTTTTTTAGACTGGCTGCCACGAGCTGAATCGAATGCAGCCAAGAGCGAGCGTCTAGGACTTACGGTTCAGGAGTTATTCACAGAAACATGGTTCTGAACATGCTGCCAATTTCTCGCCTGGGAAACATGCAGAGAAGTCCAAGATAGTGTTTTTTAGACTGGCTGCCACGAGCTGAATCGAATGCAGCCAAGAGCGAGAGTCTAGGACTTACGGTTCAGGAGTTATTCACAGAAACATGGTTCTGAACATGCTGCCAATTTCTCGCCTGGGAAACATGCAGAGAAGTCCAAGATAGTGTTTTTTAGACTGGCTGCCACGAGCTGAATCGAATGCAGCCAAGAGCGAGCGTCTAGGACTTACGGTTCAGGAGTTATTCACAGAAACATGGTTCTGAACATGCTGCCAATTGCTCGCCTGGGAAACATGCAGAGAAGTCCAAGATAGTGTTTTTTAGACTGGCTGCCACGAGCTGAATCGAATGCAGCCAAGAGCGAGCGTCTAGGACTTACGGTTCAGGAGTTATTCACAGAAACATGGTTCTGAACATGCTGCCAATTGCTCGCCTGGGAAACATGCAGAGAAGTCCAAGATAGTGTTTTTTAGACTGGCTGCCACGAGCTGAATCGAATGCAGCCAAGAGCGAGCGTCTAGGACTTACGGTTCAGGAGTTATTCACAGAAACATGGTTCTTTTACTGCCAGCCGCGAAAGCGAAAATAACCAAGATCGAGCGTCTAGGATTTACTTGTCAATAACTCGCCTGGGAAACATCCAGAGAAGTCAAACACAGTGCTCCTATACTAATTGCCAGGCGCTGAGACGAATGCCGCCAAGATCGAGCGTCTAGGACTTACGGTTCAGGAGTTATTCACAGAAACATGGTTCTGAACATGCTGCCAATTTCTCGCCTGGGAAACATGCAGAGAAGTCCAAGATAGTGTTTTTTAGACTGGCTGCCACGAGCTGAATCGAATGCAGCCAAGAGCGAGCGTCTAGGACTTACGGTTCAGGAGTTATTCACAGAAACATGGTTCTGAACATGCTGCCAATTGCTCGCCTGGGAAACATGCAGAGAAGTCCAAGATAGTGTTTTTTAGACTGGCTGCCACGAGCTGAATCGAATGCAGCCAAGAGCGAGCGTCTAGGACTTACGGTTCAGGAGTTATTCACAGAAACATGGTTCTTTTACTGCCAGCCGCGAAAGCGAAAATAACCAAGATCGAGCGTCTAGGATTTACTTGTCAATAACTCGCCTGGGAAACATCCAGAGAAGTCAAACACAGTGCTC